>NC_135786.1:213380000-213680000 GCF_051106095.1 Pogona vitticeps | reverse complement strand
CCAGATGAAACTGTAGGGCAAATGCCTATCTAGCTGTACCCTCAGTTTGGTGGTGTTTATTCTCAAGTGAGTGTGCATAAGATTGCTGGCTTAGCGACATTTGGTGGGAATGAGTTAAGCAAAAAAAAAAAAATCATCTCTCTTTTCATGACACAGATATGGAGCTAAGAAAAATGAGGCAATCCTTCCAAAAGCACAAGTAACCTCCCAAATAAAGTTTCTGGGGAAACTTTAAATGCTTTCAAGACAGAAGCCCTCGCTATCCAGCAAGAGACAGCAGAGGCTCCAACTCTTAGCAACCAGCAGCATTTGGAAGCTGTGGATGAAAGTGAGATGGATTAACACTAAAGATATTTCTCTCCCCAAGGCCACCCACTGAACATGCCAGCTGCTCCGTATTCAGCCAGGCCTAGTAAATGCTGCGCATTTGGTGAAACAGCTCTCATCATGTTTTAAATGCAGGTAATAAATCTAATAGCAGCATGAAAAGGCTGATTGTGGATCTTGCTCTCCTGGGTTCTTTCCCCCACTCCATCTTCACCAGTAATTGGCTTTAATTAAAAAGGCACCTAAGAACTAAACCGGCCAAGCAAGCTGTGGCAACAGCAAGGCAAAAGTCAAAAAGGAAAGAAAAACAACAACAGAGAGCTAAGCCAATGAGATGCAAGCACACTCCCCTCTCCCTGCTATATACCAAATAAATTATCTATAAAGTACCTTGGAGGGCAGAAAGCAGATTGCGGATATATTTCACTTTCAAGTGCCAGTTGCTCACAATAGTCGTTGCTATCACCCCTTCCTTCCTTTCCACTCAGAAGGCTGATCTACAGCAGTGATTACCAACTCTGGGCCCCTAGCTGTTGCTGGACTACAACTCCCATCAATCCTTACTACTAGCTGTGCTGGCTAAAGTGTTCTGGGGCAACAGCTGGAGACCCCCAGCTTGGAATGACTAACCTACAGGATGTTTTCTTGGCAACCACCCGTTCATTCATCCCTTGATGAGCTCAAGCTGGCTTTCTCATTCCTCTCAAGAGCTAAAAACAGAACTTCCCTTTCTCCGCCCTCCTGGCTGAGCTGCGACAGCAATGACAGGAAAGCAGTCCAAAGCTCAGTGCAAATGCAGGGGTAGGCGATACCTTTTTTGGACCATTAAGAGAATAAAACAAAAAAAAAACAGAGCAAGCTTTGGATAACAATTCACCTTCCTCAGGCCCTGCACCGGAGTTCTCCTGGGCAACTGCAAAATGGTATGTTTATATTAAAGTCCCAAAAGCTTCATGGCCGCTCTTAGAGGCAGAGAGCTGTAGTCTGCAAGAGCCAGTGGTTTGGAATTTTATTATGACCCATCTCTGTAAACAAAAGGCGGCCAGCCATCTGATTTCTCCCCCTTTGCGCCTTCATTTGAAACTCAAAGAGTTTATGTTCCCAAACTTGGGTCTCCAGATGTTGCCAGACTTCAACTCCCAGAAGCCCCAGCCAGGAAGGACAATAGTGAAGGATTCTGGGAGTGGTAGTCCAACAACAGCTGTAACCATCCACATGTTGGCAAGGCAACAGCAAGTACCATAGATGACCGGCTTTACTCTTAAAGGGGCTCCAGCCCTAGTCGGGGAAGGGACGTCGAACCCTCTCCACACAGCTAATCTGAGAATCCACCTCGGCCCCTGGAAGAGCCAGACGCGCATCCGCGACCACTCACCCTTCGCTGTCTGTGCTGCGCAGCCGCGTCTCTCTCGCTCGCTCGCTCTCTCTTTTGGCTCCTCCCCCACGGAGGCTACTGGCTCTCTCCCGGGTCCGCCAGCCTTCAAGGAAGAGGGTCCCGGAGAGCCTCCTGCCGCGTGGATTTGGAAGGGTGGCGAATTTGGGATTGGGCCCCCACGGAAGAGCAGCCGCCGCGAGGCTGGCTAGGGCAGCAGATTAAGTCCTTCACCTGAGGAGACCTGGTCGCTTCTGCTATATATTGCTCTTGTCATCCGTGGCCGAGCCTGGCTTGTTTCCCTGCCCGATTTGGAGAGCATCCTTAGTTCTGACTCGGTGGGCAAGGCCGCGGTCCGTTGCCTGAGTTTGCTTAGAGTTGCCGGCTGGGTGGATTGGATGTACGCTCAGAGCCAAAGGCTTCCGTTTTTTCAAGCGGCATAGATCATTGGGAAATTAGTTCTGGGGTCAGGGTGCAAATATACAGGCTTGCTGCCACTTTTAATTTTACGTTAGAAATGGATAGAGTAGGGACAATATGTTTACCATTCCTTATAGGTACACAGGAAAGACAGAAAAATCCCCACCCACCCCCCATTGTGGTAAGAAATGGATGTGCTACAAATGTTCTGTTGACTAAAGGATATTATGTTTATAAAGAGTGGCCGAAATGACCAGATAGGTAGGGTATGTATGTATGTATGTATGTATGTATGAATGAATGAATGAATGAATAAATAAATGAATGAATAAATAAATAAATAAATAAATAAATAAATAGATAGATAGATAGATAGATAGATAGATAGATAGATAGATAGATAGATAGATAGATAGTTTTTATCCCTGCCTTCCAGATTGCTCTGCAGTGTCCACAGTCCTTTAAAAAAGTTACAACACCCCTCTGAGGGAGGTTGCATCTGAGAAATGGAGACCCAGTGAGCTTTGAGCTCGAGAGGGATTTTGGGCTTGTCTTTCTTTCTTGTTTAGTCGTTAAGTCATGTCCGACTCTTCGTGACCCCATGGACCAAAGCACACCTGGCCCTCCTGTCTTCCACTGCCTCCTGGAGTTTGGTCAAATTCATGTTGGTCGCTTCGATGACACTGTCCAACCATCGCATCCTGTGTCGTCCCCTTCTCCTTTTGCTTCACACTTTCCCAACATCAGGGTCTTTTCCAGGGAGTCTTTCATTAGACCTTAGCAACACCCTGTCCCTGGAGTACTGTTTCTGTATTTGTGTTCTTTCCACAACCATGCAGCCTTTTCTTGATATTTCCTGTTTAGGAAGTTGCCTATGAACTGATGCAAAATGTGCATTGATGCATTGCCCTGTACACAATAACCTTAATGCCGGTCTCCGATCACAATTCATGTGTTTATCATATAGCCTCGACTACAAAGAACACGGTGCCATCCACACACAGACAAAAGTGCTGACATCCCAATTATGGAGTGTGACACAGAAGAGGCTGCTGAGATCACAAATATGCTGGATTACTTTTGGAGGGTGATGCGCTACGGCTCTCTAGTGCAATATTATACCGATGCTTAACTGGGTGGATTTCCTCTGAGGAATATTAGAAGAAACTGCCCATCTGCAAAAAGGGGGCTGCAATTCACAAAATCGGATGCCAAGTAAACTGGGGTGGTCCTGAAGAAATCCACAAACTTTTGTTGCTTTTGTGGCAACGTACTACTACGGCCAAACCCCACTCCCCCTGGAAACTTGTGAACATTTATTCTGAGGGTTTGTAAAAGCTCTGTGGTTTAGGTATCTGGCTGTGGAGCCAGAGTTTGGGAGTTCAATTCCCCACTGTGCCTCCTGGGAGCAGAGCCAGTGTGTGTGGCCTTGGGCATACACACTGCACAGTCCCAGGGTGTCCCCAGAAGAAGGGAATGGTAAACTGCTTCTGAATATTCTCTATCTGGAAAACCCTGAAAAAGGTTGCCATAAGTCAGGACGGGCTTAACTATGATGATTATTATTATTAATTACATCTCACCATGCTTGCTGCCTCCCATTCATACTCCTTGTGTAAGTTTATGTCATTTCTTCTTCATGGCTTCTGCTAATTTTTACTAATAGAAGAAATGCTTCTGCTTTGAATGGGAAATGGTTCCTAAAATGATCCCCTTTTCCCAGCTTGGTAGCAGCCAAGCTGGTTTAAAGTCATTCTGATATTTAACTTGAATTGCCTAATGCAGCTACTAAAGCCATTACAGCTTTTATTGTATCTTAGTCACATTAAAAATAAACACAATTGTCTGTTTTCCTCTCTCTCTTGACAGTTGTATTAAATATTCAACTCCCAAACAATTAATAGAGCTATGCAGGATTGGCATCCTTTTTGGCTCAACTTTTGCATGTTCAGTTAACAAAACAGAAAGTGATATCAGCTTAAGATCCATTAGCATCGTCTTTCTCTTTTTCTGCCTAGACGTGTGAGAGAGAGACTAATATATCTATTTCATTGTAAGCTTCAGGCACAAGGAATGCAAACATGTATCCTTCATATAAACTATATGTATACTAAGGACATGTTTTTGCACTCATTGTGTCTGAAGAAGTTCACACGGAAATAACGCTGTTAGTCTTTAAAATGTTACAATGTTTTCCCTTTCCCCCTTTTATTTTCTTTTCTCCCCCCCCCTCT
This sequence comes from Pogona vitticeps, assembly GCF_051106095.1. Lineage (NCBI taxonomy): Eukaryota > Metazoa > Chordata > Lepidosauria > Squamata > Agamidae > Pogona > Pogona vitticeps. The sequence goes on along the minus strand of NC_135786.1, from coordinate 213,675,647 downwards.
TAATTTTGCCAATGTGCTAAAATAGACTACCAGTGCTAGTTCTCTGGAAACTGGAAACAAATATAGAAGATGTGGAGTTAGCTGTTTTTCAAGTTAAGAATTAAATGGATACAGTATTTATGTTATCCAGGCTTCCTGTGTTGAAGTCAAAGTAGGTACTTATTGATGGTCATTGAACACAGTACTGTACTGTACTGTGTTCAGTACAGTACTGAACACATGATAAGTTCAGTACTGTATGTCTTTAACTGTTCCGAATAAACCCATTACGTCATTCTTCCTGCAACATTTTGTTTCAGTTCTTTCCATTGTAAAGGGAGCCTAGCTCCTCTATATTATTGTTGTTGTTATATTCCATCAAGCCACTTCCAATTTATGGCAACCCTTTGAGTGAGCAATCTCCAAAATTTCCTGTCCTCAGCTGCCCTGCTCAGTTCTTGAAACTTCGGTCCATCTCATATTTGGTTTTCCTCTTTTCCTGCTGCCTTCCACCTTTCCCAGCATTACTGTCTTTTCCAGAGAATCCTGTCTTCTTATGATGTGCCCAAAGTAGGACAGCCTCAGTTTCATTATTTTTGCCTCCAGAGACAGTTCATGATCAATTGCATCTCCCGTATGTCGGCAATGGCAAATACGTCTTCCAATATGATTAGACTGTACATCCTGTGATCCCTCACCACGAGGCAAGTTGGCTGCTTCTGATGAAAGCTGCAATTCAACGATATTTGGAGGGCCACACATTCCCCACCCCTTGCAGTATACAGAATTCTTAGCTATGGTGGTGGTGGTGAGATCAACAACAATGTGTACAGCAGAAACAAATCAAGGATAAAAACAAGTATTGCAGCACTGCTAAGAGTTTTGTTTCAGGGCATCCCTTCACACATTGTAATTTCATTGACATACAGGGCATAATAGTTATGATACGAATTTATGTACTTAGGTAGTGGGCTGGGGACTGACTAAATGTGATGAGGAGTGTAACAAATCTATTGCTAATAGATGTTTAAACTTATGTGGACGTACAGATAATACAATGATTTGCCTTTTTGTTTCTAGTAAGTCTGAATAAAAGATAAGATTGTTCTCACCCTCCTCTCCATATAATTCCCTCTCTTCCTACTACTTTAGCAGTATTGAAAACCAGGGACAGCCCAAGGCATTTTGCTGCCTGAGTCAAAGGGCCTTCTCATTCCACATACAAAAGATGTTTGGTTTCACAACTTACTCTTAACTCAATAAAGAGGAGAACTCAAAATATTCCTTGTGGGATTACAAGAATTCCAGTCCAAATGGCAGATGGGATTTGTAGTCCAGATGCAGGGGAGTGGTATCAGGAGACAGGTATCTAGTTGTCTGGTGTGCTTCCAGAGGCATCTGGTGGGGCCACTGTGAGATACAGGAAGCTGGACTAGATGGGCCCTTGGCCTGATCCAGCAGGGCTCTTCCTCTGTTATTAAGTAACCTTTCTAGGTTCTAGACACGAAAGCATCTTGCATTGCTTCTCCAGGCAGTAGGCTAGCCTATAGTGTATGGGACAGCCTAGATGAAGCATATAGCTCAGTCCTCCATTATCTTTTCATCACTGTGTCCTTCCTCCCACATCGGCAGCTGCCTTTCTCTGTCTAAAATGGCAGGGCTGGCCCTTAAACATACCAACCACCCTTCCCCTTTATGCTTCATCTATAAAATCTTGCTGTCTTGAAAATGTAATTTGGAGGAGAAAGGGTTACTCCCCTCCCCCCACAAACTGCTCATGTTGTTGATTTCACCTAGCATCAATTAAATAGCAAAATCTCCAAAGGAGCAGGAAGGAAGAGGAACATAAGACATATGAGGTAGTGTAGGGGATGTGATGTTTACTGTGCTTCAAGGGGCAGAGGAGCGATGAGGGAGTCTCTCCAGATGTTCAGATTCTGTAGTGATAGGTTGCAGGAATAAGTTCCACAGCTGTGCACCAGTTGCCAAGAACAGTTTGCACCACGTAATTGTGCGGTGCTGTCTCTTTATTTAGCAGTTGCATCGTTCTTTAGTGTATTGACGCTATAATACGCCATGAGCATTTGAGAAGATACGTTTGTCAAGTAAGCCCAAACGGTTTCAGAGCTCCAATCAGGAGATAGCTTGTATACTGCAAAACCATGGGACAGTGTGCAGTAAACAGCCGGAGTTAATTAAGCTTCTGGCTAGTGATCATCCAACAGAAAAATTATGAAGAGAAGCATTGTGTTCAAAATGCAGAGAATAACCACATTCAGATGTCCAAATTGGAGAAGAACATGTTTTAGACAATTTAGGTAACTGTTTTTTCCTAAATAGTTTTTTTTTTTGAGTATTTGGATTTGTGCTAAGCATTGTAGATGGGGTTGGCCCTGAAATGGAGCTTGGGAAAGGTTACAGCTCCCAGAATCCCTGGTCATACTGGCTGGGGAGTATTTGGAGTTGTAAACCAGAAGTAGTTTTCTCAAACCTTGAGAAGCAGCCACCTGACATAACAAATAATCTTGTGCTGTCAACTCAATTCTAAGTTTCAGGGTTTTCTGAGTAGCAAATACTCAGGTTTACCCTTCCCTTCTCCTGGGGGCACCCTGGGACTGTACAGCTTGCCCAAGGTTACTCAGGCTGGCTCTTTTCCTGGGAGGCATAGTGGAAAATCAAATTCCCCACCTCTGATGGCATATAAGCCAGATACCTAAGCCATTGAACTATTCAGCCATCTATTGCTGTCAAGGCAAAGAAAATACAATAATAACAAGATATCTAACTGGAAGCCTTCTGGCTCAGGCAGTCACCTCATCATGTCCAATAACAGGGCTGGCTCTTCTAGAGTGGCAACAATCAACTCAAGTTTTGATCTTGCTACACACCTGTGAAATGAATTGACCAGTATTGTTTTGTGCTTCAAGAGGCAGAGGAGTGATGAGGGAGTCAGAACACAGCCAAAGAGCCCGAAAAACCCACAACAACAATTGCTTGTAGACTTTAAAAATCAAGTGAAGCAAAGTTCCAAATTGTGGGTAATTTTGGATGCAACCAGTTAGACAAAAGATGAATGCAGGGAATGCAGCCATGGCCCCCTCTGAACTAATCTGTGTGTGTCTAATCTGAACTAATCTGTGTGTGTCTAATCTGGACTAGAGAGGCTCATCTCCATTTATTAGTTGCATGCCACAGAGCATGATGAGAACTGGAATGAAGAACAGATACATTAGTAGATAAATTGGAAATGAGGATAGATAAAGCTTCAAAAAGATACATTTTTGGATAATAGTTCCCAAAATTCTTCAGCCGCCATAAAATTTAGTGCCAAAAGTAACTTTTCCAAGCATCGAAAAGCACTCATACTTTGCTTAATATGTGAAAACAAAGTTGCTTATTACTACATGGTCTAGAGGGGTGGGGTATAAATAAATAAATAAATAAATGAATGAATGAATGAATGAATGAATGAATGAATGAATGAATGAATGAATGAATGAATGAATAAATAAATAAATAAATAAATAAATAAATAAATACATACATACATACATACATACATACATACATACATACATACATACATACATACATACATACATACATACATACACCATAACAACCTCCTGCGGGAAAGTAAAGATGTCAATTCCAATTCATTTGTCCAGTTTAAGGGAGGGACAATATCTGTACCCTTTGGAACAACCAGCACAATGTATTTTTCTCCATTTGGAAACCTGTGGCAAGATTCCTACTGGGTACTTAACACCAGCATAAGTGCAATGGCGTAACTGGCAGTAATTAATTGCCACCAGTTAAGCAGTTGTCACTTGTATTCCTTCTTGGATGCCAAGTCATATGGCTTGTGCATAACGAGGAATACAAGTGAGGAATCGTTAGTTAGCACCAATAACTGCAGCAGTTTATGCCACTGTGTGTGTTAAGTGCCATCAAATCTATCCCAATTTACAGGGACCCTAGTTGCCTTTCCAAGATATGTGAAATATTAAAGGAGTAGTTTTCTTGGTGGCAAACACTCTTCTATGTGTTTCCATGGCTAAGCACTGATTTCAAGTCAGGTCTTCTGAGTCTTAATCCAACACTATCCACTACAAAGCACTGCACTGCATTGACATAAATAACAAGATCCTGGCCACTATTTGTAACTGGGTTCTCGAGAAAATTTTTCTGGAAATGGTATGCTTGTTTGAATTGCATGCCAATTCAGGTTTTTTTCCACTGATGGCATCATCGAATGTTCATGCTAACAATAAAATAGTTAGGCCCTGAATGTTACCGTATGTGTGTCTTTCTGATGTTTACAAAAAGAATTTTGTGGAATCTAATGTCACAATAATTCTGTCACAGGACTCATTGTGGGAACAATTCTAGCATGGAAAAAACATATGTTTCACAAAACCTCGACTCATTTGCCACTTCCCAGTAATGATTTCCAGATTTTCCTCCGGGGATCAGACAGGGTTGTGAACAACTCCATCCTATACTGTGACCAAAAACTTACAAATGGCCACTTTCCCAACAGACTGGAATTAGCCTATCTAGAGTATATGTTGCCTTCTCCCAACAGAATCTGTTCTGCATTTCTATAATGTATTTTGCAAAGCTTGGAAAAGTTACTTTTTTGGACCAGAATTTCTACAATCTCATAGCCAACATGAAGAAGAATGCCCTTTTTTGTTCCACAAGCCAGATATATATAGGTTGAAATCCTGTTGCACAGTTACGCACACTGCACAACTTTTGGAAATAAGTGTAGTTCAAGGAAATCACCATATACATTATCTATTACATACTGAGTTGTGTGACTTGTGTAACAGAAGTCTACACAGATTTATTCATGGCAATTTGTCTCTAAAAGTTACACTGTTGTGTAAATATGCAACAGGATTTCAATCTTAGTCAACAGATTTCAGAGCTTTAATTTAGCAATTCCTGACACATTACATACTAGATTCTATAGTTTCCATTCTCAGATATGCCTGCTGAAGTCCACTGCCCATGGAAGCTCTCCATGTAAATAAGACCCTGATTTTATGGATTTTCAGTCCACTGGTGAGCCTCCTGGGATAATGGAGGTTTTCCTCTTCAGACCCAGACGTAGAGAACAATGGAGAGTGTGGGGTTAACACATTCTTATGTGTTTATTTTACATCCTTCAAGGATGACTGGATAAAGCTGTTGTGTAAATTTTGTAAGATACTTTTATACATGCTTCAAGGTTGACTGAATGAAGCTGTTGTTTAAATTGCGTTAGATTGTTTTTAAAGTGATTGCACTCTGCTCTGACATCTGTTGATGCAGGGTGGGTTAGAAAATGTTCCAGCAAATATGTATTTCCATGCAACCAAACCTAGTACTTTGTCTTCATTCCCTGCTAGGGGCTCATTAGAAACCCACCTGATGGATTGTTGTGGGAAGGAAGATGATGGACTAGATAGACCTCTGGTTCCATACAACTGTGCACATTTTATGCTGGGTTCTTAGCACTAATCGGGTGCACATCTCTGGATAGGATGCAAATTGCCACTGGTATTCAGAGTGAAATCACAGAAACAATGTATAGAAATATAACAAAGCCTTATTGAGTTGACTGATTTTGCAGCCACACTTTGGCTGGAAAATTGGACCTCACAGATTTCATCCCTAGAACCTAAAGAAGATTGTGTTCTAAAAGTTGATGCAACAAAGATAGTCCTAGTCTTACTCAATTCTGGCAAGCATGTTTGTGTTTCAAAATCACTAAAAAGTGACCTAAACTCTGTTGGTTAATTATATTGGTGTAAGTGTAGTGATGTAAAATGCAGTGGCAAACTGCTACTAGTTAACAAATCGTTGCATGTATCCTTTGTTATGTACCAGCTCTCACAACAAGGAATACAAATGATGACTTACTAAGTAGTCACCATTTACTGCTACCATTTGCACAATTATAGTTACACCAACATAACTCATAAGATTCCAAACAGTATTTAATAGCCTTTAAAATACAAACTTATCCCTTCTATGTAGGTCATAGGGAAATGACTGTTTTTTTTGAAAATATGCTTATCAGAATCTTGGGCCATGCTGCATTGAAAATTGTCCATTAAGGTTTGTGAATGTTTTTTGCACTGATTTTATTTCAGCAGGTACCAGATACTGTTCTGTTGCTCTTTCTTTCTCTTGCACTATAAACCCACAGAGAGTTGTTGATTATTATTTCTTTAAAGCATGTATTTATTTCAAGCATTTTCAACTGAAAAGCTTTTCAGAGTGACTTTCACAAGATCAATAGCAATGAAGAAGTTTATGTATGCAGATTTAAAGTCCAAAACTCACGATGCAAAATTTAAAAAGGGATCGGGAGAGTGGAAGGAAGCAAGCAAATTTTGTCACCAATCTTTTAAATTATGACATTTGTATAAAGGCCTCCTTGAAAATTGAGGGAGAGGGGAGCCAAATTAAGGTAACTGTTTAGTTAAATCTATTTGGATGCCTATGAATAAATAATTCCTGGGTGAGTAATACATGAAGACTAACCAAGCAAAACAAAATAAAGTATTCAAAACAATAAAATATTTAAAATAAGAAACATATAAAGGCAAATACAATGAACAGTCAGCCAAAAAAATGCCACATTAAAAACTTTCTTTTAACAGAGCCACCCTAAAACAATTAGTGACCCTTCTTACTACAAATCATATTGAACCAGTGATAGTTTTCAAAATAACTGGGTGGATATAAGTTTTCACTTTACAACAAAAAGAGCATAAAGCACGCCAGGCAAGTCTGTCTGACAAGGCAACTTACAGTTAGGTGCCACGACCAGGAAGGCTCTCTCATTTGCAGTCATTTACCTCACTTCATTTGGCGCAGACCATAGAACAGGTCTTCCTAAGAGGATATTTAGGTATATATACAAGAAAAGGCAGTCTGGTAACCTGGCCCAAGGTATTTAGGATTTTATAAGTTCCTAACCAGCACGTAAATTGGCCCTGGATATAAGAAAGGGAGATAGTGCATCTGATAAAGCTGGTCTCTTCCCAGCTTTTCTATGGCTTCAGCTTGAGAACTTGTTCTTTCCATTGAGCTACTGGAGTGGAAGAGAATAATATGAAAGGATTCTCTGCCCGTCTCCTTCCCCATGTGTTGTTGCTGTTCCTTCCAGGATCTGGAAGAAAAATTGCGGAACATTACAGAATAATGTTGTTGGACGAGGCCTATAAGGCCATCGAGTCCAACCCCCTGGACCTTGCTCTGTCTCAGGTCATAAGACAACATGTTTATATCACTCTACGCTGCAAATTGAGTCATTTTGAAACACAATGTTCTTCAGGGATTGTTGCAGTGTGCCTTTTAAAAGATATGTAACACTGATAAATCGTTGAGCAGAAGGTTCTATTGGATAACAGATGCTGATCATGATATATGTGTTAGTTGTCTTATTTATTTACAGCTACGTTTATATCTTGTTATGTGTGGTCAAGTTGGAATCAGCATATATCAACACTAACAGGCCTTTCAAGGCAAATAAGATATTTAAGGAGTGGTTTTACCAGTTCCACACACACAGTGAGCTTCCTTGGCTGAGCAAGGATTCAAATCCAGACCTTCTGAGACCTAGTCCACCATTCCGTCCATGACACTACACTGGGTATCAGTATGTTTATATGTTTACAACCCACTCCATATTAACAGACCTTCAGGGAGGGTCTATTCAACACATTTACCTTAACTGAATCTAGACAATTCAGATACTTTACAACAATTTTAAGAGCTTTAGAAACAACTTTAAATCAGTATAACTATTTAAAGCAAAACAGATACTGCCAGACCATACATGCTAAATGTTCAGATGAACAGCCAGGCTTTCACTTACCACCAAAATAAAGACAATGTTTGTGCTAGTTAGGCCCCCAAAGGGAAGGCTGAAAATGTGCTTGTCCTGCTCTCAGTGGTGGCATATAGAACTGTACCACCATAAACCACCGAAAGCATGCAAAATGCAAACATGCGAGTAGATAAATAGGTACCACCGTGGTGGGAAGGTAAACTGCATTCTGTGTCTAGTCACGCTGGCCACGTGACCATGGACGATTGTCTGTGGACAAAACACTAGCTCTTTGGGTTGGAAACGGAGATGAGCACCACCGCCTAGAGTCGGACATGACTGGAGAAATTGTTAAGGGGAACCTTTACCTTTTTACTGCTCTAATGGAGACAAGAGTAAGTCAAGAACATTTTAATTACAAATGAAGCTTCCTGAATGTTTGTTTTTTCCCATTGTTGTTTCTGAAACCCTTACAGTTGTTGATTATCTTGCTTAATTTGGTGATTATTCGTCAGGAAATAAGCAAGAGGTTCATTTAAAAATTGATCGCACAGCACCTTTGAAGCAATGCATGTTTGAACATTGCAATAGGAAGGCTGAGTGACAACATTTTGTCACCTTCTAACTGCAAAGCTGACAACTCATCTGTTTCTGCCTTGTCCCCTCAAAACAGGTCAGCCCTGTGCAGGGGCTGATACAAAAAGCTCTGCCAGTACATGGCTGTGGCAGGGAAGGAATCAGGACACTGTAGGATTTCTTTGTGCCGCTGAAAGAGATGTGTCACATACATAACTATTTTGAGGAAAGCACAGACCCATCTTTGACCCGACTAACTGGGTGGTAAAGGCAAGATGCCAGAAGACAATGTTAACTGAGCAATCTCACAATTACAAGGAAGATGAGAGCAGAGTGAAATGTGCCTCCAATTTTAATCCTGGGGAAAAAGGGTCATGCTCCATAAATCAAACATCTGGAAAACATGGACAAAGTGTATTGGAATACATCTCTATCTCCTAGTTACACAGCTGGGCCTGTGGAGCTGAAGCGAATCCTTGTAGTATATACTTCAGTTTATCCCTGTTACACATTTTAGTGTATTTTATGTCATGAAGCATCCTGTCCTAGATATGTATAAAATAAAAATCTACAGTAAAATAGCAAGATCTAAAGTTTTGGTCCAAATGCCTTGGCTTCAGTTTTCTGCAGCAATACCCAAGAAATGTGCAAAAATGTGTAGGAAGCCATCATTAGTTCCATGGAGTCAGAGATGTCATAAATTTGATTTCTTAAAACTGTGATTAAGGATCTATGCATGTTTGCTGTGCAATATTGCTGATATCTCATTGTATATTTATGGCATGTCTCATGAATAATGGTCCCTTGGCTTAGCTTTATTTGTTAAATGCTTAAGTAATGATTGCTCATATATATAAGGTATGATATTAACAATATATCTTTGGCTGGTTCCTTAGGTTTGACAGAAACATTAGTCTAACCCTGTGGATTTAATAATTCTTTCGCAATGTAATGCTTTGTAAATATATATATATGTTTTTTTCCCTGTGATACAACCAATATTCTACTAATAGATTCTTTCAGTACTAATAAGATTTGGCTTTATACATGCATATACATATACATAAACAAACATATATATGCATGTGTGTGTGTGTGTGTGTGTGTGTGTATGTACGTATGTATGTATGTATGTACTGTATGTACTGTATGTATGTATAAAGCCAAATCTTGTTGGTACTGAAAGAATCTGTAAGTAGAATATTGGTTGTTTCACAGGAAAAAAATCTTGTATGTATGGTGTGACTGCACTCCAGACCCAAAACCCAAGGGTGTACAGTATGAAGGCAGTCTTTGGCCTTCTCAGGAAGGGCCTGGGGTCCTCCAGATATCTGTCGCTCCCATGAGCCTCAGCCAGTATAGGTGACAGCAAAGAATTACAGTCCAACAACCTATGAAGGGCTCCACTTTTTCATTCATGAAAGAAAGGCCTCTGTACATTTATAGCACAGCAGAAGGTAAGCCATATTATACCAGACACTATCTTAGTCCCTGCTGATATTTTGGTTTACAGTTTTGTCTCAGCCTCAGCATAAATGGCCAGTGAAGGGAAATGTTTGGATTTTGGACTATAGCTCCCCAAATATTCCATAACTGTAGCCATACATGCTGGAATATTTAGGGAACTGTGGGACAATGATACAGTACCTAAATTCCTGACTGGATTGCTTAGTGAGTTAGGTATCTGGCTGCCGAGCCAGAAGCTGGGAGTTCAGTTCCCCACTGGGTCTCCTGTGAGCAGAACCAGCCTGCATGGCCTTGGGCAAGCTGCACAATCCCAGGGCACGGCCCCCCTCCAACAAGGAAGGGAACGGCACACCACCTCTGAGTATTCTCTGTCTGGAACCCCCTGAAAAGGATTGCCAGGATTGACTTCACTGCACAGAGTTAGGACTAAAAACAAACATCTCCCATTTCTATGAATGGTAAGGGATTATGTGAGTTTTTGTTCAACAACATAGTGTGGGACAGATGTTTCCCACCTCTGTCAAGCTTTGCTGGCTCAGGAAGATGGAGATAGGCTTTGAAGAACCTTTTTTTGTGGGGAGTGATATCTCTCCATATTCTCCTCTCTCTTTCCATTAACAATTGTGTTCAAAGGGAGAGAATGAACTGCATCAGGGCTGGTGCAGGTGAGGGCTGTTTTTCGGACACAGCAGAGGCACAAGTAGCTTCAGAATAATAATTACATCCAGTCAGGTCATTTCTGGTTTCCAGATACAGAGTACTTCTGGGCTTCCTCTAAGGTTTGTGCCTGGCTCTTTTCCCAAGAGGCACAGTGGGGAATTGAACTCTCAACTTCCAACTCTGCAGCCAGATACCAAATTCACTGAGCTACCCAGACAGCTACAAGGGGCTTAAGAGTCCTGCAGATTTTCACCCACTTGTCCTTTTGTTTGTCTTAAATTTTCTGGCTATCAGTTTTAATGCATGACCTTGAACACTGGTATTATCAGCAAGGCAAAAGAAAAAAAAAACTTTCCTACTCATGCCCATCTTTTAATTTGTTTAAACGCTTCAAATGCTTTAGCTTTTCTTCATAGGCAAGGTATTCTAACTCCTTATCATTATTTTGCTTGCGCTGCCTTGTAACTTTTCCAGCACCTGTTCAAAAAACTTTATGAGATGGAATTACCAGAAGTCAACACACGGCTCCAAATTATTGGACCACATCATTGATTTAGAAGGATGTAAACACTCCATGATCACTGCAGATGGTGACAGTAGCCACAAAATCAAAAGACACCTGCTTCTTGGGAAGAAACCGATGACAAACCTAGACAGCATCTTAAAAAGCAAAGACATCACTTGCCGACAAAGGTCTGCATGGTCAAAGCTATGGTTTTTCCAGTAGCAATGTATGGAAGTGAGAGCTGGACCATAAAGAAGGCTGACCGCTGAAGAATTGATGCTTTTGAATTGTGTTGCTGGAGGAGGCTCTTTAGAGTCCCATGGACTGCAAAGACAAGGAAATCAACTCTTGAGCATTCACTGGAAGGACAAATCCTGAAGCTGAGGCTCCAGTATTTTGGCCATCTCATGAGAAGAGATGACTCCATGGAAAAGACCTTGATGTTGGGAAAGTGTGAAGGCAAGAGGAGAAGGGGACAAGAGAGGATGATATGGTTGGACAGTGTCATCGAAACTACCAACATGAATTTGACCAAACTCTGGAGGGCAGTGGAAGATAGGAGGGCCTGGTGTGCTCTGGTCCATGGGGTCATGAAGAGTTGGACATGACTTAACAACTAAACAACACAAAAACAAGAAAAGATAAAATCTCATTCATGGTCAATAATATAAAGAGTGGCCAAAGTCCTATTAGCTACTTCTGCCAGCATAGTATCATTGATGTGAATCTGGGTATGAACTGGCAGAAATTAGGAAGACAGAGTACATGGTTGCTGTTACATGATGCACAATAGCAAATGCCTATACAGATATCTTAACTTGTGGAAATTCCCTGGTGAGGTTTACACTGACCACTTTATATAGTATAAAAATTGCAGACGGATTTTGGCCAGTGCTTGATGAAAATGCTGTGTACAGATTACTAACCTTACTGTGGAGCATGCTTTATGAGCTAAAACTAGTATTTAAACATTTTATTTTCAGTGCAGAAAATTGTATCTATTTAATAGTGGTTTCTACTTTGTCTTTTCATTGTTTCCAACACCCACTTTCTATTAGATTATGAAGCCCTGTAATTAATATAAAATTAATAAGCTATGTCAAATGGCTAAATATTACTTTAAGTGTACTGTTAATTATATTTAGGAAGCAAGCTGTGATTAAGGCACTTATGAAAGAATGAACCATAATTAATGCTTGTTCACAAGATTTTATGTGTGTTAGCAGTACTTTAGCTATGTCTAGATTTCATTTTGGTGTGTTTGCTTGGACCCAGTGCCCAACTACAGCTACTGTGAGACATGTTTCTTATCAATGGATTCTAGATATTGTGTGATTTTGCAAGCTAAGCAGGGTCACGTTTCTTGGTATATAGATGAGAGACTAATGGAGAATAACAAGAGATCTTCAGGTAGAGCTAGGAGAGAATTCTGCTTGAAACGCTCCTAGAATTGATAATAGTGGGCTCTATGAACCAATTGGCCAACTCAGTAGAACATCTATATTCCTTGCTGTGTTCCTAAGTGTGTTGGACTAGAGGTCCAGGCCATGAAATTGTCTGAGTGATCTTGGGCTAGTCACTCTCATGTAGTGTAATCTACCACACAGCCATTATGGAAGTAACATGTGGAAGGAGGAGGATCATTGGAACAATGGTGGGGTATAAATACATAAGGTGGAAAGGACTAACGAGTCTTCTTCAGAACCTTGCCTTATTATAGCCCTGGCCTGGTACTGGAGCCAAAAAAGCCTAATGAAATGGAGTTCGGGCAAGACAAAAGTTAACACTCAGCATCCTGAAATCACTAAGTTCTGCTTTTCTGTATTTATGTCCAGCCTAAAACATTTTACTGGCTGACATGAAGTATATAAGATGTGCCCTTCCCTCACTTCACATATAAAAGTCAGCTGGAGAAGAAATTGAATCTTTGGTGATCGGCAGTGTCATCAGTTACACCTGAAGGCAGCAAGCTAGCCTAAGAGGATGCAGGACACAGGATTCAGGAGAAGATGCATGGCATATGGTTCAGTCCTTCAACATCTTACTGCTGTTACCCAGCATTAGCCACCTATGGGCTCTTTCACATGGAGAAAAATCTCCACCCCCTTGCTCAGGGTTAGTTGCAAAGGAGAGTGACTGATAGTCACATCCAAACAGCAACTTGAAGAGGCATCTCTTTGAAAACTCTTCATTAAATCTTTAAACCCTTGGAAAAATATGCTAAAATCCATTTTTCTGACATAGCTTACCTTCTGAAGAACTCCTTCCCCCACCTATATTTCAGTGCTAATTAAAAACTTCCCATTGAACTTTAGCAGAAAGTATCATAGTATTAAACTCAGCATCCCACCCCCCCAAAGCCCAGGACAAAACAAACCATGTCTTTAGCAAGGACACAGAAAGCACAAAAAAAGCAGGGAACATGGCGGGATAAGCCTTACATCATTTGGATGATGGGAAAAATACTATGCTGAAACTTTACATAAGTGAATTTTGTTTCTGGACAAGACCTGAAACTAAGAGTACAACATATCTATGGCAGGTCTACCAGTGCATGTTCACCACCAGATAGCTGTATTGGGTGGATGCTTTGGGTGGCAAATCTGCTCAGGGATCAGTGGAAACCATACAATGGCACTGGATGGGATTCCTGGGACTGTATCAGAAAGCAAGAGGGGGGATTACAAAGGTGTGTGGGATCATCTTGCCCAAGCAGAAGTGCCCTCCTGCTGATCTAATGTACCACAGAATCTGGAACATAGTCAAGAACCTATATAACAGAGCCTCATTTCATATTGTGCAATTAAGAAACACTTGTATACAATTTCAAAATACTTCCGCTTGTGCCAAATCAAGAGAAAGCTACTGTATATATTTGTTAATTTTCAAGTTGTTGATTAAATAGCACACTTTGCTGTGCTTTACTTTTTCAGCTAGCAGCCCTAGAACATAAAAGATGGGCAGTTTTGCTGTCTTCTTCCATCTGAGGTGTGGAATATTTTTATGGATGCTTCTTCCATGCATGTTGCAACAGTTATGAGCAGTGCTTGATTTCCTTTATTTCTGCTTCTACCTTCATGTGCATTATCTGTCTCCTGTCCTTTTAAAATCTCAGCAGAATCCTGCTGGCAAACGTAGAAGTAAGGACTCCATAGTTGGAGCACTCGGGCATTTGCCGCAGAAATCTCTGACTTGCAGTTACGCAAGTCAAAAATTGCTGAGTTAAGAACAACAGGTACAGGTAGTTTTAATTGGACATGAGATTACTGGTTTCTCCCTTGTGCTAGCAGTGGGAAAAGCTGGAATGAACATGTTTATGAACGGTTCCATGTACTGTTCATAAACAATGGTATGCGGCTATTTATTTCTCAAGCCCCTTCTGGGATCACTATTGTTTCAAGCATTTCTGCAGTCTGTAGCGCTGTTTAAAATCTGTGGCAGGACGCATGTGCTCCTCTAGATTCTGTTTAACTTCCATTGTGAGGGATGATGCAAGTTATATTCCAACATATACAGGACTGCAGATCCTATTCCTTCCCTATACCATCCTTACTACACCTGCACCATGTCCTATCATCTCTCTTTTCCATATCCACTGACAAAGATTTCACAGCAGTGCTGGGGAAATACAGGCTTCTAAATCCTGATGATTCTCAACTTCTGTAAGCATCAGATACAATGGCCAATATGTAGAGATTATGAGAACTGCAATGCAACTACATTGGGAGACCCACAAGTTTCACATCTTTGCTATACAGGGAGATTGGCAACATCTGTATAATCTTTGCAGTGGCAGACACAGATGTTAAGGCCAAAGCTATTTTTTCCTGTCACCATCACATGTCTGGGATGGTTAGTTGCCATATTTCCAATGCAAAAAGACAAGTGATGGCACAGCATAAAGTGAGATTTTCAGGGAAATAGCAGTAGGCAAGAATTTAATCCATCTTTTGATCATTCGTCCCTAACGTAGCTTATTGACCTGTCTTTGCAACGATGGAAAAGTTAAACACCCAGTCTTCCACCTGTTGCTTCTGTCTCCTCTAACAATTTTCTTCTGAAAAACTATGGCCAAGATTTCTACAACATGTGATGCCCAGTTAACATTCTGGTTGCACTGTAGCTGTTTTGAATCCTCAACACAGAGACTTACGAGGGGTGGAACCATTCCCAATACTTCCAGTTTCTTATCACTACTATGTTGGTGATCTGAACTCTAAGTTGGGTATTCATTATGCATGAAGAATGGCAACTATATATTCATTTGAATCTGAACTGGATAGAAGTAGCACATGTTGCTAACATTTCTGGATCATTAAAATGATTTAACCCTTGTAGGATATTTACATTTTAACAAGGCAGTGCTGTTACTTTTAGTAGGATATATTGGTTAGCAAGTTGCTAGAGCCTTCATTTCCAACAAATCCCACTACAGTATTATGTAGCAGGATGATCTGTGAGAATATAGACAAAGTTGTCGATATGTAAAATAGAACAACAACAATGGCAACAAAAATCAACAATGATGTATTTCAGTATTAGGCCACATGATTTATTCAGTAGTGTTTATGCTCCCAAATTACAATTTATGTCTATCCAGCTAAGACTACAAAAGTTACCATTAGAATTGTCTGTGCTTATAAAATACCAACATTTTCTTTTTTTACTGTTATATACTCATTAACACCAGTTTGCAACAAGTTACATAATAGAATCATAGGCACTTCAAAGGCTTTAAAAGACGTTTACAACTTAAATGCATTTTTTATAAGAATAAAAAAAAATCTTTTAAAATTTCTACTCGTACCTTCAAATTTCCAGAAATTAACAAACAGTGGCCATAGAAATTTGTAGTAATTTCTTGGAATACTGTTAAGAGTCTTTGGGTTTGTGTAGGTTTGTCAGTAGCTTACTGCAATATCTTGCATAAGGAAGATTTGTTTCATAAGGGCATGACTACATTATTTGCAGTAATAGTCCAATTTTACATATAATTTGGTGCTGTAAATTTCAAGGAAACTACAGGACCACTGAAAAATAAAGCAAAGTGTAAATGGATTTTCTGACAGTAAAATTTATACAAAGTGGAGATTAAGGTTTACATAGCTGAAAAAATACATTTACACTAAGAGTTACCATTATTTGAGTTATCCGAAGACAAATTGCACCATGACAACTACAAAAAGGCATTTTGTTTTATTTTTGGAAGCAGATAAATTAATGAAATAAAAACTAACTTGTAAGATAAATCAGACATGCTGACAAAAATTAAACAACTTTCATTGAACCATAGGATAAAACAATCATTTTCATTTATGCATAAAGTTTTAAAATGATCCAGTGAACATCAACGGCTATATAAAATAATGTTTTGCCACTGTTATTCACGGAACATTGCAAAATGTTAAGATTTTACTTTACATTTTCTTAAAAGGAATACATGAAAAGTTTTAAATACAATGGGATTTTTTTTTAATCATAAAGCTGCCATAAAGGCTCTTTAATGAAAAAAAAAGTTCTTCATTATTCTATGCAAAAAAAAAAGCTTTATTTTAAAAGTTCAGTGATCTCTTAAACAGAGACACTACGTTGAGAGTTTTATGCATAAAACTCTTTAGTAGGTGCCTTCTGATAGGCAGCACTGGATGGTTTACGTTCCCCGAGGTCATAGCTGCCTTCATCCTTCTTTCTCATACGATATACCAAAAGCAAGATAAGGAAGATTGCAAAGAGAAAGCCAATAACTCCACCAGCGATAACAGCTGCAAAAGAAAGAGAACAAATGTTTCACAAGAAATGATAGGGGATGATGCATGGCCTCTAATTAGTCCCTCTTGGTGGAGAGGAGAATGAATTCGGGGTTTTTTGGGTTCTAATATTTCAGATTGGCTCGATGCATAACAACTGCTCAGTTTATAGATACATTTTCATTTTACAATGTTTAGTCCAAAGCTTGGGGAAATTAACTTTTTTGGAGTTGCCCCTCCTAGAAGTCTGAAAACTGTTTTCAGAAAAGCAACTTTTTAATGTTAAAGTAGATAGATAGATAAAACTTTATTATCAAAAGACCAGACACCAATAAAACATCTAAAATATACAGAAATATACAAAAATATTGGGATCAAATGCAAAGCAATAGTTAGTTCTGAGGTAAATACCAACAGTGTCAATACATCTCCCCTGAAGCAATGCCAAAACGTCTAGCAAACTATGCTCTGACTAATGCTAAAGTAAAATTTCCTTTGTTTTCAGTTGGACAATTCAGTCCTAATTGTCTTCGCTTGGAAACAAGGCCCCACTGAGTTCAAAAGCATTTGCTTCCTACCACGTTAGTTTCAAACTGCAGCCTTCAAGGTCAGATAGACACAATAAGAAATACACCTCTAATTCCTAGGTACGGGATTCTCTTATTCTTCGCAATAAAACCCCCCAACCCCGCAAGGTGAAAAACTTTCACTTATTTCCATATTATCCCTCAAGGAGAAAAATGTCCCCATGTTAAGGGGAGGATTTAATATTACTTATGTGGGAGAGTACTTTATTACTATTTATTATTTACTTGATTTATATCCTGCCCTTCCTCACAGCAGAGGAAGCCAGTCTTAAAGCAATGCATCCACAGATGTGTGACTATTTCCCCTGAAAATGGAAGCAGGGAATTTCAAACGGGAGAGAACTACACCCCTCTCAGCTTTTCATGTAGCTTCACATGGCTTAAACCGCAGCACTCACCTGCCAGTACTTCCGTTCTCTGAAAAAGACTTTCCGAGTGCTTTTCAGTAAATACATCATCATCATCAGCTGGCTTGTTTTTCGTATTTTTGTTTTCTGCAGCTGGCTTGAGGATCTTCTTTTTATCCGTCTCATCAGGTGACTGTAGCAGAAGATGAGGGAGCAAAAACACAGAGCAATGAGAACATTTAAACCACAAGAAACCACACGTGCTTGTCACAAATATTATCACTCTCAGTTTAAAATGATGTAATATACTTTGAGTATTTCCTGCTTACTCGGCAACTGGAGAAGAAAAAGTATTTCCACTCAGTCTGCTCCTGGAAACCTCCTAACAGTTTATACAATCCAATTGTGTTATATAGTTTGTTTTATCCATAAAATTTAAACTTAAACTTCAAATGTATTCCTGCATATTGCAATCGTCTTAGAAGTGGAGAGCTAGAAGGGACCCTATCGATCACTGAGTCCAGGCCCTATCGAGGAGACACAGTGGGGAACTGAATTCCCAACTTCTGGCTCTGCAGCCAGAGGCCTAAACCACTGAGCTATCCACAGTTCCTAATGATCTTACTGAAGTGATCTTTAACCATGTAGCTTAAGACAGATTGTTCACTTACACAACACATGTCTTGCTTTCACTTGGTTCCAGGTTCTTATCCTAGCCCAGCACAGAAATAGCTGCTATCTGAAACCAGAGGAACAATGCCACGCAGTGCAGACACCACAGATTCATAGTTCGACACAACAGAAGGCAAACTTCCCATACTGCTGTCCCTATCATTTGTATACAAGGAGCTTGCAGTGCTGATGTATCAAAACATGAAACACAGAGTGTTCTCCCAAATATTTCCATTCCATTTTTATTTTGGAACTGTAAGTTCTGTGATTGGGTTGAGGCATTTGGCAATGTCCTTATCCTGGAAAGGTTAAAGAGGAAAAGCAGCAGCAGCCGAAACTGCTGAAAGACACCCCCCCCCCGCAAAATCACTGTTGCCTCCCTGCAAACTTGCACCCTCCTCCCACAATGTTGCAGAATCGCAGAAGAGACAAGGTTTTTAATGCCTGTTTCCAACCAAAACACATCAAAAAGTTTTTGTTTTGCAGGCCCATTGTAGTGGGAACCAAAATATTTTTGAGATTACCAGCTTACAGATGCTTGACTAGAAAAATCTGGCCCTAGTCCCCTCGAAAGAAATGTTAATGTTAAATGTGGAAAAAAAGCTTTTTGAACTGAATTCAATGTTTCCTCCCTCGTTTCTGCCTATGCATCTCACAGGAACAGACAAGTAAAAACAAGAAAACACAATCTGTACATATATGTGAGCAACTGACGTATTCATTAAAAGAGAAGAATCGTTTAAAGATTCTTCAATATAGGTGCACATTTGTTTCAAAAAAGGAGACCCAAGCTCTATGTTTCTTCTAATAGATTGTTATAATATCAAATAGAACGGCCTTTATGGTTAATCCACAGCTTTGCACTAAATCTAGTAAATCCTCTTACAGCATATACCAAATGGCATCTAAGGTTATATTTTAATACTGTAATTTAAAACGACCAACCACCACCTTCTGCACACACCTTTGTTTGCGTAGGTACCTTGGTCTGCATTTTCAGTGTAGTTCTTTCAGTCCTAGGAGCATCGCTAACTGGTATCTCTGGACGCTCTGGAAGTGTTCTAAATGTTGGCCCTAACTCTGAGTTATCTTCTTGGTCTTCCGCTCCTAAAGCAGAGGAAGGACATTCAGGAGAATACATATGTAGACAGGCATCTCTATTTTTAAAATACTTTTAAAAAATGAATATATATATTTTAGAAATAAATTTTCCATCCTAAATAAAAGCAAACATGAACCATAAAGGGATCTTGAGATCACAAAAGCTTGAAAATATTTTTGTGTCTTTGGTTGGCTAGTAAATCTATGAGCGTGCAAATGGATTTTGGAATCCACTGTAAACAACATTTTGATTTTAAAGACCTTCTGAACCAGCAACATCACAGTGAAAAAAATTATGAAAATTCCATGTTCAGGTTTACTAGTTACTCCTTCAACAATCATGTCAATTCCTACAAGGTCACAGAAGTTGCACCTGGTTCCCTTACCCCTTTAGTCACAGAACAAAGCATCCAGGAAATTTGGATGAGAGATAGTAACAAAATCAATGGAATCTGGCTGGGAGATTCCAAATGTTGCATTCCCCCCAAATTAGTCTCCCCCAAGTTCTAGAAATGGAAAACAAGATGGTAGCTTCATGGAATTAAACAGCTAGCTCAGATCATTCTCCTTACTCAATCAATTTTTTAAAGAAGCTTTCACATACATATTCGTACTAATTCACGTGAAGGAATAGTTAGGCACATAGTATAGTCTGGTGTTTGTGGGAAGCTGCCCTTAAGGCTACCCAACAGGTTCTACACTTATTCTGTGGAATTAATTTAGCTAGAAATATAAATGAATAGTTATCAGACTGATTGTGGAGTGCTTATTTTGTACTGAAATCTAAACACTCACTACATTTTCTTTTATTTGCATAAGCAATTTAATCCACATTAGTTTTGTTGGTAGTACTAGGCTTTCTAAGTTTAATTTTCCATTCCTCGGGTTGCACAGAAAGGGGGGGGGGGAGATGAAAAAAGGCTGAATTAAACAGGGAGCCCTGTATGACAACTGTTTAAATAAATGTCCATGTTAAGATCGAAACCAGTGCTAAACCCCCATTATGTCTCATTTCCCATTTTTTAAAATAAATACAGCAGAGCATCAACTTTTTAAACAACATATTTTGACTCAAGAAAACATTAAAAACCAATTCAACTAATAAGACTTGTCAGGAAAAAAAATAATGTAGTAATATTGTATATTATAGAAAACTGCATGAAATTTCACAGAGGATGAGGAATAAAAGGCTATAGCCATTTCCTGCCATTCTAAATAGCCCTCTCTTTCAACAACTCAGTCTACTGCTCTTTCTGAATGAAAATTCTAATTGTACCATTGTTTCAGTAACAGCCCAGCATCCTGTATCTTCTGTACTCTACTTATTCCATATGTTCCCATACTTGTAAGACCACACTCATCTACCTCAAGTGTGGAGCAGGGAGAGGCAGAAGAGCATTGACTTGCTCTCCATCCCGTATATGACCAGTGCTTAGGATATATGTCAGGTGAAGAAGAAATATTCATGCTTCTGACTCTCCCTGCCAGCTCTCAGCAGGAGCTCCTTTGGCTTCCTGGATCTTCAGAGACAATCCAATGCTTGGAACATCTTTCAAGCAATGCCTCCCATGTCTACTTTCAACCTAGAATGGGGACAGCCAACAGAGCTCTAGACTTGGGAAGGGATGGTTTCTCAGAGTTCTGGATTCATCTCAGTGTTCTCATCTCATTTGTCATATATTGCCTATCTTCCTGCGATGGTAAAAATTCTAAGCAAGAATAAGAAAGTCAGGGCCAAGATCTCTCCCGTTACCGATCAAGAGTCTAAAAAGGTTACCAGTGGCCAGTCTGGCTGGGGGATTCTGGAAGTAAAAAATTAACTTTTCCAAGCTCTTTACCTGCTACCTGATTTTTATTTTAATGTTGAGATGTCAGGGGTTGAACCTGGAGGCTTATGCATGGAAGGTAATGGCACCCTAATAACATTCTTATGCAGTGTTGGCTTACCTGATCCTGACCCAGAAGTATAATCATCATCATCAATTGGATAGACGCCTGATGCTTCTTCGATGGAGCTGTTGTCAAGGTATAGGTCTTTATCGGAGGTCAGAGCCGCTCTCTGGAAACAAAGACAAAACATCTGAAGTGAGCTCACTGCATCTTCACCAAAACAAACAAGTTCAAAATTAAGTTCCATTCCTGATAACCATTTAAGGAATTATTAATGTCGTTGTGGGAAGCAGTTTTAGAACATCAAATAACATTTAAACTTGTGGAACACTATCAAGAGAGGCTCTTTTTACAACTAATGTTGAAATGGTTTCAGCAAACTGCCCAATATCTCTCACCTTTCTTGACAAACCATCACATTTATGTATGTATGCCTACAACACTGGCTACTTATATACTATATAGGTCATCCACTCCCACAGGCGCACGGAGAAAAGGAAGACAAATACGTTAAAGAAGAGAGACTTGTGGCGAGGGGTTGAGAGGGAAAAGGACAAGAAAGCTTTAATAGGTCTAATAGCTTTCACAGTTCTTTTTCAAAACAGTTCAACAGCACCAAGAAGGCAGTCTGAAAATATAGGTATGTTTGACCCATTTCTCCTCTCCTTGTTATTACTATTTACATTTTTGCAGTCAGATTCTGTCCAATATTTAAAGTCTGATATGGTAGGGAACATCCAGTTTGGTAAAATGTGCTTAGTAAGGCTTCCCCTTAGGATCCACAATCTGTTTCTACTTCCAATGTTCCTTTCCAATGGCAAATATCCCAGCATACAGAAAGACAGGTACTGTCTCAAATACAAAACTACCAAAATGTCATTCTTTATTGTCTAACGGAGCAATGACTGGAGAAGACCACAGAGCATAAAGTGCCATCATTGTTCCATAGAGTCCAATCCCTTGCTCAGTGCAGTAATACAAATCAAAGGATATCTACCAGGCGACTTGTCTAAATTTCTCTTGAATGCCTCCAGTGTTGTAGCACTCAGTACCTCTCGAGATAATTAGTTCCATTGCCGTACTGCTCTAACAGTTAGGAAGTTTTTCCTGATACTCAACCAAAATCTGGCTTCCTGTAACTTGAGCCCATTGTTGTGTGTCCTATACTCTGGGACAATTGCCATCCCTACAATTCCTTGCTACTTGCTGTACTCTTCCTTTGTGGCAGGGCCTTCTTCAACTTCCTATATGTGTCCTTTTTTGTTTTCACGTACTCTCTGATATTTTTGTGAAGCCACAGTAGCCTTCCCCCCCCCATCTCCCACCTTTTTTTTCTTGTTGGAATTGTTAGTAGTTGTGCCTTTAGAATTTCCTTTTTTAGAAGCTCCCACCCTTCTTGGACTCCTTTTCTTGTTAGGATCTCTTGTCACAGGACCTTACTTATCCTTGTTATGAGTTCATTAAAATTGGCTTTTTAAAAATCCAGCATATATGTGTGGCTACACTCTGCTTTGGTTTCATTTGAAATCAAGAATTCTTGTAGAACATGGTCATTCTCACCCAGAGTTCCCCTTCCTGGCACCAAGTTGTCTCTATTGGTTAGAATCAAGTAAGGATAGCTTAGTCCTCTAGTTTCTTCCTCTGCTTTTTGTAGGAGAAAATTATCAGTCACGTAAGCCAGGAAATTTTTGGAAGGGCCAAAATATTTGGCAGAATTTGCCTCCCAACAGATATCAGGACAACTGAAATCTTCCATCACTACTACATTGTTTCTCTTTGAAATTAATGACCCCCATTAGGACTGTTTGGTCCATTCCTCTTATTGTGCGTAACAAGAGCAGTCATAGGTTCCAGGACAATTTTTTAAAAATGTCTATGGGAATATAGTTTCCTTGGGAGAGATCCAAAGGCCCCCTCAGGTACATGGGGTCCTGCTCAGTTTTGTCACAGAAATGTCAAAATCTGTGTGCCTGTGGGAATGCCTCCCTTATGCATACAATATCAAAGTGCCTTGGGGGACTTAAAAATAGCCCTTAGGCAGTATCTCACTTGCCAGTATTCCCAGAAAACATTTTTGGAGGAGGTAATCAAAGGAATTGAAATAAACATCCCTGTTAATAACTACCACTGGGGTGTTGATTCCCAGGTCTTTCTACCAATGTTACTACGAAGAAATCCATTTTGCTTTGAGGCCTAGCTCTGGGTGGTATAGTTGACTCTCCTCCACAACAGTTGGGAGAAGCACTGTCGTGGAAAGCGCATCCGCTTATTTGTTGTCCTGGTTAGCCAAGGTCAACCAGCAAGCTTCTTAACTGGAAAAGT
This sequence comes from Pogona vitticeps, assembly GCF_051106095.1. NCBI lineage: Eukaryota > Metazoa > Chordata > Lepidosauria > Squamata > Agamidae > Pogona > Pogona vitticeps. The sequence goes on along the minus strand of NC_135786.1, from coordinate 213,651,963 downwards.
ACCAAGCTTTCTTACTTGGGGGCTACTGTAAATAAGTGGGAAGCTTGTGATCCAATGGCCTCCCTCTGTGCATCCTGTTAGATGGTCTTGTTGGCTGTTCTTTGTTTATGCTCTGGGAGCTGCACACATCATTTGTCGGTCAGTACTTCCCCAACAGTATTTTAACTGATTTTTTTTACAATATGCCTTCTTCTATCTTTCAACAGAATACAGTACAAAATCTTCCCTGCAGCTTGTGTGATTTAGTATGTCTTACTAGGGAACGGGAAAGGTAGTCCACTGTTGACTCTACCCTTGTTGCTTTGGCCATGCTTGTCATGTAATTTGGCTCCTGCTTGTGGCTTTGAGAGGAAAGGCTGTTCTTTGTTTTAAGTCACAAGGATGTCTAGAGAAATAAAGGTTATCCTCTGGCTTGAGTTGTGGGAATAGCTAAAACAGAGCTGGAGGCAGTTAACTACTTGTAGAGTTATTATTAGCTCTCATTGAATCCCTTTGGGATCGCTGTCTTTCTTGATAAATGAGTTTTTTGTGGGGTGAAGGTTGGATCCCTTTAGAGAGTGATCACTTTAGACAGGCAGGAATAAATGGGTGGAGCAACTGGATTAGACAGAACAGGCAAGGTTTCCCAGCAAGAACAGTGGCTTGCCTCCAGTTTTTATGTTGCAATTGCCCACCAGTGTGTGGTCTCCAAGTGTGTCAGGATCAAGTTGCACTGATATCTTTACGGCACCAGGATGAAATGATCCTCCCAGGTTCTTTCATGCAACTATAATGGTAACACATTCTGTTTCTAGCCCCTCTCCAATCAGTACCATAGTTGGACAGGAACATAGCATAGCAAATTTTGATGCTGGGGAAACGAAATCCACCTCTTCTGATTGCTACTTCAATACTACTTCATTACCTCTCCAATGCTAAGCTTTTAGTCTATTTCCCATAAAATGGTCAGAATAATTCAACTATTTAAGTGAAAGAATTTCTGAAGATGTACACTGCTACCGTGTTTCCCCCAAAATAAGACAGGGTCTTATATTAGTTTTTGCTCCAAAAAACACATTAGGGCTTATTTTCAGGGGATGTTTTATTTTACAGTTATGTCATCATCTTCTGGTTGCCGCACAATGCTGGAGAGCAGGGTTTAACTTAACTGAGGCTTATTTTCGGAGTAGGGCTTACACTACGAGCATCTTGAAAAATCATACTAGGGCTTATTTTCAGGAAAACAGGGTAGTCCCTGGTAGACATATATAATAGGAAGGATTACATTTCTTATGAGGATGTTTATTTTTCCTTACATGAAGATTTAACTGGTTTCCATCCTTCTAAATTTTACTATGTTATCTTTTTTTAAGGAATGGGGAGAGATTTAAGGCTGCTATGTCCTTTATGTTCTTATGGATTAAAATATCTAAGTATCTCAGGTATGCTGATGCGTACTGGAACCTCCCAGTCTCTGCCCCCAACAGGGATTTGTTATCAGTCACACTGCCAAAATTTGACTTCTTCCACCCAGGGATGTACTTGAGAACTTAAAATGAATGCATTAAATACAACACAAGCCTTATGTCTCACTCGATATTTTGTAGCTAAACTGCTTCTCCCATCCATTTATTTAGATATCTGTTGTCCTGATATGAGGAACATTTCCCAGAGATACCAGCACCTCAACAGTTGGCATAGCAGTGTGGCAAGCACTGGAAATGTGCGAAGACTATTCTGTCTTCACAGACCACCAGTACAGTAAGAGAAAAAGGAAGGGATATGGAAACCACATGTTGATTTCCTCAAGGGTCAGTCAATTTGTCTGTGTCAAATACCATCTTAAACTCAATTTGAACAAAATTTCTCTTATTCTCACCAACATAAATGGTAAAACCCTCATTTTCCACATCTTCCTCCATTCATCATTTATTCTTTTTCCTACGTCTTGTTCCCACACTAACTTCAATCCTTTTTTTCTCAGTCTCTTCTTCTAGATCAAACAGGAATCTATAACTTTTACTCACTGCACCCTTCAGTGAATCGGTCATTTGAATCTCTTCATATGATAATAGAAATTGTTCATACATCGTAATTCCTCTACCTTTATTATACTTCTTTACCCATTCATCAGTCCATCTTTCTAACAGCATATAATTGAACCATGATATATTCTTATTTTGAAGGAATTGTTTCATTTGATCTTTCAATCTCATTTTATACACCCAGTCTTTTAATCTAATCACTTTTTTCTTTAAATAATTCTGCATAAACTTTTATATTGGCAGGAAAATTCTCCATTTCAGTCACTAATCCTAATGGAGAGTTAAACGGACATAAATTCTTTCTATACTTGTACCAGACATTTAACATAGTCTTTAAAATGGGTTATTAATTTTGCTGATTTTATATTTCTTAATCATACCAAATAGATGTTTTTCAATATTCCCCTGTAATTCTGATGATTCCATTTTCTACCAAATTAACCTTTCTGGGTTATATATAATTTCCCCAATGAACTTCAACTGATTAGCCAAATAGTAATTTTTTATATTAGGTTTGCCTATTCCACTTTTTTGTTGTTTTATACCAATACTTTTTATTTATTCTGGCTCTCTTCCCCTCATTACAGTATTTATTAATCATTCCTTGCCAAAAATTAAAATCATCTTCTATTAACTGTACTTGTAACATTCTAAATAAAAAAAATTAATTTGGTAGAATCTTCATTTTTATCAGTGTGATCCTTCCAAACCAAGAAAGTTTTAAGTTAGTATATCCCTGTAGTTTCTTTTTAATAGCTCCTTTTAATTTATTATAATTATGTTCCTTTATTTTTAAGTATCTTTTACTAAATCTATATCTAGCTGTTTCTTGATCCCAATTATAGATGTCTTGGTGGACAGACTTTCCACCTGCCATTCCAAGACTCAGGGCAACTGACTAGTTTTATTTTATTTATATATATTCTCCCTATGTAAGAGATAAACAAAATACATAAAATACCAACACACACATCCAAAATAATATGAGTTTAATGAGAGCTAATGACAAGACCAACAGCCAGTACACAAAAGGTCTGAAGGAGATAACCAGGGACACTATACGTATATTCCCTGACCCGCATACAGTATATATTCCCCACCATTATTTATTTGGAACTGTTTTTTAAGGGACAGACCCTTTCACATACTGCAAGTTGAATCTGCATTAAGCAGAAGAGCATTTTAGACAGTTTAAGCAGAGGAGTATTTCACACAAGCCACATCTTTGTGAGAAACAAAGCTGAGAAGAAGAAAATGAGCAAATTCTATATGAGAAATGCTGGCCTCGATGTCTCTGACTCTTTGGTAAAGACATAAGAAGCAACACCTCTAGACACAAATGGCTTAAGTGAAGGGTGAAGAAAAACTGGCTCTCTATGCATCTTGAAGGACAATTCCCATTACCCCTCCCACTGAGGATGGGAATGACTTGTGTGAGTTGAAGCTCAAAACATCTGAACCAAAGAGTCCACACCTTTGACTTAAATGCAATGCACTTCAACTGCTTTCTAATTTTAATACATAGAACAATGCAGTTAACTATACTGAAAAGCCCTCTTGTTATTGTTGCTCAGTCATTTAGTCTTGTCCAACTCTTTGTGACCCCATGGACCTCAGCACGCCAGGCCCTCCTGTCTTCCACTGCCTCCCGGAGTTGGGTCAAATTCATGTTGATAGCTTCAATGACACTGCCCAACCATCTCGTCCTCTCTCGTCCCCTTCTCCTCTTGCCTTCACACTTTCCCAACATCAGGGTCTTTTCCAGGGAGTCTTCTCTTACAGCCCTCTTACAGTGCAATATCATGAATGTCTACTGATTTCAGAGGGACCTTCTCCCAACAAAGTTGGTACAGGATTACAGTCTTAGACATCTAGCACAGGCACAGTGCAACAGCCATAGCAGCTGTGTTTGGGACACTCAGACAGAGATTGCATTCACATCCATCAATTATTATCCCACTTACATCGATATTATTAGAGTATAATACTGCAAAATCCCCTGACCTAAATTCTTCACATATTACAAGCCAATGATCATTGGCGCTCCGTCTGGTTACTGAGTAAACAGGAATAAATCTAAACCTAATGGATATGCAGCAGATTAGTGACTAGCAAGCACTAAATATATGTTGCATCTATCTCAGACATGTGCTGAGTTTAAATCACACATCTGGGGGCTTTTAGTTCATTATAAGTCATCAGAGAATTTAAAAGAAAAGGAATTCTACAGATATTTCATCTTCATATATTATCTAATAGTAACACCATTTTCTCCAACCACTAATAGCATGAGAAAATATATTTACACAAAGCTGTGTCCCACCACCATCATCACCACCATCGATCCTGTGTATATTTAAAAATAACCACATGTTCATAACCATAATCACCTAGAGAAGAAGTAGAAAACAGCAAGGACAATCAGTTTTCTAGTGTTCCTATTTACTTTAACTTTTATTTCTTTAGCTTGCATACCTAATCCTATGCACATTAAGGTGGGAGTAATATATTCCTTCAATATAGTAGATCTTATTTTGCAGAAGACATGCAGTGAATTGAGCTATACAGATATTTTATGTAGCAGAAATCATCGCTGCCCCCTTACTCTGGGGAACCTCAGCTCTTTGAAAGGCACCAGAGATCTAAGAATTCTCAGGATCTTTGCTAGGATTATATTTTCCAGAATTCTTGAGGGGGAAAGCCATTATATATTTAAAGTTGTATGAAGCCAAAACAGAAAATACTTCAATATAGAAATTATACCAAAGACTACTGCAAATACAGCTCTTTTTCAATTTTGCTTACTACCACTGTTTCCTCCTCTTACATGACTTTTAAATCTGAGATTATTTCTTCTCTCCTTTTATTAGTCACATGGGCAACGATAGCCAATTTTGTGGTTACAGGAATGGTGCCGCAATATCATTAGCCTGTCAGATATGGTGATGGCATTGTCAGCAACAAAGCCAATCAAGCTAGAAAAAAGAAAAAGTTTCCTGGATTACTAACATAGGCAATTTCAACTAATGGGAGATCATGACAGTATCTCAGCAATACCAGCTTTTCCTGATTTTATTGTAAAACCAGGAACATGTTTCATCTTAAAAACAAGACACACATTTCTTGTGCACCATGTTTTAAAGCAAAATTCTCTGTGTGGAAGTGCCACTACCATTGTGATCTGAAATCTAATACTTGTTCCCCTTTTTTAATACAATGAGAACATCAAAGCCAAACACAGTTAATGAGGAGAAAGGAATGCACTTTTTGAGCATGGGAACAAAAATCACCCTCCAAAGCCAAAATGATTCCTTCAAACAACTATTATTCTTGATACAGCTCATGACTGAATTCTTTTATTTGCAAGTCCACCAGGAAATTAAGAAATTGTAATTTCACATTTTAGAATGAACCAGGTTTTGCAGTTTAGCTGCCATTAGGGTATTAGTATGCAAGGATCAACTAAAATGTGAATAGAGGTAATTAAAAGTTTGTTTTGAACAGCAACCATTTAAAGGACTAATGTATTATAATATTGTGAGCCATCAAATAGATTCTGGCTTACAGCGGCTCTTTTAAGGGTTTCGTAGTTAGTCAATACTCAGAAATGTTTTACCATTCCCTTCTTCTGAGGGTCCCCTGGGAGTATGGAGCTTGCCCAAGGCTCCACAGGCTGGCTCTTCTTCCAGGAGTCACTGTGGGGACTCCAACTCCCAACCTTTGGCTCCACCTAAAACACTGAGCTATGGAAATAAGCTCCCTATTAGAAGCCAGGGATTGGCGAGTTTGATTCCCCACTGCACTTCCTGGAAGAAAAGCCAGCCTGTGTAGTCATGGGCACACTGCACAGTCCCAGGGAAGGAAATAGTAAAACATTTCTGTAGATTCTCTAGTTAGAAAACCCTGGAAACGGTTGCTATAAATTGGAATTGACTCCATTGCACACAATTATTATTATTACAAATTTATTCATCCCAAATCATAACGCCTAGTATTTTTTTTTCTGTCAGGATGTACCTACATTTCTTCAGAGCCAGGGAGATAATGTTCTACAATAGATTATTTTTCTGGCAAAGAATCTGTGTGCTTTATAAAGCATTCTTTACACATCCTACAATGGAACAGCATCCACCCAGAACATCTGCCTGAAAAATTCCTCCTCTGAGAAAACCAAGTAGTCCACACAAATCAAGTAAAAAACTCACTACTTCCTCTTTTAATGAAACAAACCAGGAAAAAAACAGAGGAGAGAAAGAGAGGGAAAGAGAGAGAGATTAAAGAAGTCCTTAAGACATGACCTCCATCTGTTAATGGGTTTTGTATAGTGCTTGACTAAAAAACCTCAACTCTGAGGGAGGACGAGTGATGCCCTTTGGCTAAAGGAGGTTCAGCTAATCTCACTGTGCTCCAAAACATTTGCCATCCAGGCAAGGAAATGGAATAGATGCAATCTTAATTTGAAACAGAGATCCTGTTTCAGCAATGTTGCAGTAGAAAGCATCAGAGCCATCTAATTGCCTCAGAGGAAACAAAGATTGTCAATGGATGTGTCCATGCAATATACATTCTAATTCTGATTGTCCTGCCAAGCTCCTTTGTCTGGCTGCTACTCTGCTTATGACCAGCTGCAGAAAAAGATGTTAAGATACAGCACTATCCTAGTCTGTTAGACTATGCTACCTTCCACAACCCATCAGCCCCCAGTTGTGTAGGATTACAAATCTCACCATTCTCAGTTAGCAGTGCCAATGACCATGTACGTGAGAGTGACTAGACTCATAGTCCAACATGTGGAGGCTGCTGGGTTAAGGAAAGCTGGTATGTACATGCCTTTAGGTGACAACTAGCAGCAATGCCCTTGTTTATAGAAATACCATAGCTTCTGGCAATGTGTATGTTTGTGGGAGTTCACATATACACTTCACAACAAAACATTCTTTCATGAAGGAATGTACCATAAATAAAAATGTATTTGGCAGAAGCTAAATTGCATAGACAATTTTTGATTACCCCACATAAAATGCTGGGTTTGGTCATATTTTCAGATTTCCTTCCTCTGTATAAACCAAAATGCTCAGCAGACTTGAGAACACAATTAAGAAAGCTATAGGACTGTATCTAGCTGCATGAGGACAAAGGTATTTGTCCATGGAAGATTCTCTGTCTCATTCCCATAGCAGTGACTCAACTCACATCCTAAGTCCTTCTAGAGTGGGACTGCTTTTTGATCCTCAGTTCATATCACAGCACTAAAACTGGCAGAAGCAGATGAAGAATATCCCGTGGATGTCTGCACACAAGGACTGTGCCAGATACAACCCATAGTCTGTGGGCTGTATTTTGTTAGAAGCTGCCTACCATTAATATTACATTGAACAGTGTACAGTATCAACTGGTCCCTCTAACCCTTTGCGTGTGTTCAGTCGTTTAGTCGTGTCCGACTCCTCGTGACCCCATGGACCAGAGCACGCCAGGCCCTCCTATCTTCCACCGCCTCCTGGAGTTGTGTCAAATTCATGTTGGTTGCTTCGATGACACTGTCCAACCATCTCATCCTCGGTCGTCCCCTTCTCCTCTTGCCTTCACACTTTCCCAACATCAAAGTCTTTTCCAAGGAGTCTTCTCTTCTCATGAGATGGAAAAAGTACTGGAGCCTCAGCTTCAGGATCTGTCCTTCCAGTGAGCACTCGGGGTTGATTTCCTTTAGAATTGATAGGTTTGTTCTCTTTGCAGTCCAGGGAACTCTCAAGAGTCTCCTCCAGCACCACAATTCAAAGGCATCAATTCTTTGGCGGTCAGCTTTCTTTATGGTCCAGCTCTCACTTCCATACAACACTACAGGAAAAACCATAGCTTTGACTATTCGGACTTTTGTTGGCAAGGTGATGTCTCTGCTTTTTAAGATGCTGTCAAAGTTTGTCATTGCTTTCCTCCCAAGAAGCAGGCGTCTATTAATTTCAGGGCTGCTGTCTCCATCTGCAGTGATCATGGAGCCCAAGAAAGTAAAATCTGTTACTGCCTCCGTATCTTCCCCTTCTATTTCCCAGGAGGTGATGGGGCCAGTGGCCATGATCTTAGTTTTTTTGATGTTGAGTTTCAGACCGTTTTTTGCACTCTCGTCTTTCACCCTCATTACAAGGTTCTTTAGTTCCTCCTCACTTTCCGCCATCAGAGTGGTATTATCTGCATATCGGAGGTTGTTGATATTTCTTCCTGTAATCTTAATTCCAGCTTGGGATTCCTCCAGTCCAGCCTTCCGCATGATGTATTCTGCATATAAGTTAAATAAGCAGGGTGACAATATACAGCCTTGTCGTACTCCTTTCCCAATTTTGAACCAATCCGTTGTTCCATATCCAGTTCTAACTGTTGCTTCCTGTCCCACATATAGGTTTCTCAGGAGATGGATAAGGTGGTCAGGCACGCCCATTTCTTTTAGGACTTGCCATAGCTTGCTGTGGTCCACACAGTCAAAGGCTTTTGCATAGTCAATGAAGCAGAAGTAGATGTTTTTCTGGAACTCTCTGGCTTTCTCCATAATCCAGCGCATGTTGGCAATTTGGTCTCGAGTTCCTCTGCCCCTTCGGAATCCCGCTTGTACTTCTGGGAATTCTCGGTTCACATACTGCTGAAGCCTACCTTGCAGGATTTTGAGCATAACCTTGCTGGCGTGGCGAGGGGGCTTGAGTAACTCAGAGAAGCTATGGGCTATGCCATCCAGGGCCACCCAAGACGGACAGGACATAGTGGAGAGTTCTGACTAAACGCAATCCACCTGGGGTAGGAACCAGCAATTCCACTCCAGTATCTTTGCCAAGAATGCCCCATGATCAGAAACAAAAGGCTAAAAGATATGACGCTGGAAGATGGGACCCTCAGGTCAAAAGGCGTTCAACATGCTACTGAGGAAGAGCGGAGGACAAGTACAAGTAGCTCCAGAGCTGATGAAGTGGATGGGCCAAAGCCGAAAGGACGCTCAGCTGTGGACGTGCCTGGAAGTGAAAGGAAAGTCCGATGCTGGAAAGAAAAATACTGCATAGGAACCTGGAATGTAAGATCTATGAACCTTGGGAAGCTGGAGGTGGTCAAACAGGAGATGGCAAGAATAAACATCGACATTCTGGGCATCAGTGAACTAAAATGGATGGGAATGGGTGATTTCAACTCAGATGATTATCATGTCTACTATTGTGGGCAAGAATCCCGTAGAAGGAATGGAGTAGCCCTCATAGTCAACAAAAGAGTGGGAAAAGCCGTAATGGGATATAATCTCAAAAATGATAGAATGATGTCAATACGTATCCAAGGCAGACCTTTCAACATCACAATAATCCAAGTTTATGCACCAACCTCCATTGCTGAGGAGACTGAAATTGAACAATTTTATGAAGATTTACAACACCTTCTAGAACTGACACCGAAGAAGGATGTTCTTCTCATTCTGGGGGACTGGAATGCTAAGGTAGGGAGTCAAGAGATAAAAGGAACAACAGGGAAGTTTGGCCTTGGAGTTCAAAACGAAGCAGGGCAAAGGCTAATAGAGTTTTGTCAAGAGAACAAGCTGGTCATCACAAACACCCTTTTCCAACAACACAAGAGGCGACTCTACACATGGAAATCACCAGATGGGCAACATTGAAATCAGATTGACTATATTCTCTGCAGCCAAAGATGGAGAAGCTCTATACAGTCAGCAAAAACAAAACCTGGAGCTGATTGTGGCTCTGATCATCAGCTTCTCATAGCAAAATTCAAGCTTAAACTGAAGAGAGTAGGAAAAACCACTGGGCCACTCAGGTATAATCTAAACCAAATCCCTTACGAATACACAGTAGAAGTGAAGAACAGATTTAAGGAACTAGATTTGGTGGACAGAGTGCCTGAAGAACTTTGGATAGAGGCTCGTAACATTGTACAGGAGGCAGCAACAAAAACCATCCCAAAGAAAAGGAAATGCAAGAAAGCAAAGTGGCTGTCCAACGAGGCCTTACAAATAGCAGAAAAGAGAAGGGAAACAAAATGCAGGGGAGATAGGTAAAGTTACAGAAATTTGAATGCAGACTTCCAAAGAATAGCAAGGAGAGACAAGAGGGCCTTCTTAAATGAACAATGCAAAGAAATAGAGGAAAATAACAGAAAAGGAAAAACCAGAGATCTGTTCAGGAAAACTGGAGATATTAGAGGAACATTTTGTGCAAAGATGGACATGATAAAAGACAAAAATGGAAGGGACCTCACAGAAGCAGAAGACATCAAGAAGAGGTGGCAAGAATACACAGAGGAATTATATCAGAAAGTTTTGGATATCCCGGACAACCCAGACAATATAGTTGCTGACCTAGAGCCAGACATCCTGGAGAGTGAGGTCAAGCGGGCCTTAGAAAGCCTGGCTAACAACAAGGCCAGTGGAGGTGATGGCATTCCACTCGAACTATTTAAAATCCTAAAGGATGATGCTGTTAAGGTGCTACATTCAATATGCCAACAAGTTTGGAAAACTCAACAGTGGCCGGAGGACTGGAAAAGATCAGTCTACATCCCAATACCAAAGAAGGGCAGTGCCAAAGAATGCTCCAACTAACCCTTTGCATCCCACTTGAATTCCCAAATGTTCAGTTCTCTCTTTATTCAACTTTTCTGTTGCAGTTAGGACAAGAAAAGGTAGGCAGAAAGTTTGAGAGTTTAATAGCTTGTCCATCTCTAGCAAGCAGAAGACTTATGCGATAGGAGAGAAAAGTGTTGTGAACTAAGAAGGCTTGCTTCCTTCCTTCTCTCCCATGTCACTGCTGCCAGCCTCCTTCCGGATGTCAGTGTGGTGGCCGTAGAGGTTACACAACAGAATTTGGGATGCTAGGAGAGAGGCCTGAAGCAAAGTGTGGGCAAAAGCAGAGGGTTGTACTGTATTTTCAAGTTACCTGCAGGGGCTCTTACTCACCACTTCTACCTAAACATATTTCTGTAGGAATTATCTGTCTCTATGCTAAGTAACAAATCAAACACACCCACACACAATTGCACACCCACACTATTGGCTATAGCTCCTGCACAGAACTGAAGAGTAATATATTCTGCCCTCCCCTGAGAAAAGAGGGTTTACTGTAACTTGAAATGACACACAGCTTATATAAAAACGCTTTAACGTATTGGAGGACGTTTGCAGACCTTCCTTATGTAAGCGGGAAACAATACTAAGTCAGCATTGTATGTGCACCGGCAGTAGGATTTCTAACTCTGGCATTCGCCCGTGGCAATGAGCACTTGGCCTTGGGAGATGTAAACTGTGTCCTGGACTCTAGGATTCCTCAGCTTGCCAATGCAGTTACTATAACATTCACACTTAGATGCCAGAAAGATTCACGGATTTTCTATCTAATAAAGAACTTCATCCCAGCGCTGTGTATATATAAATAACAAGACATATAGCTTGAGGCTGTAATTTCTCATTGCAAATATTTGAAACAGAAAGCACTGGCATCAATGTCTCCAGCCACTGAGAATATGAAAAGTCTCAAATAACAGAAATTGCTGAAACTGGCTACATGGCGCATGGCAAAGAAATGCACTGAAAAGGATCCAGTGCCAATGGATCAATATGAATTAACTTAGCCATGTAACATTTGGATGATAGGCTAGCCTGAAGCCTAGCACTGGATTTTTCGGGGTGTGGGCAGGCATGTGTGCATGTATGCACAAATACACAGTGAAAAAGGAAGTTTTTCCTAATCTGGTGGCCTCTTGGACCAAACTAGCAGGCTAATACTGGGAGGTATGCAAAGCAAAGCAAAGCAAAGCGTGCTGCTTATATACTGCCCCATAGTGCTTCAAGTACTCTCTGGGTGGTTTACAAGTTAATTATGCAGGCTACACATTGGCCCCCCAGCGAGCTGGGTACTCATTTTACTGGCCTCGGAAGGACAGAAGGCTGAGTCAACCTTGAGCCGGCTACCTGGAATTGAACCCCCGGACGTGAGCACAGTTTTGGCTGCAGTACAGCCGTTTAACCACTGTGCCACGAGGCTCTTCATATATGTATAGTCCACAAATGTATCCATACTGCAAGCCATAATGACTAATAGCCATTCATTAATTTTTCCTGAATTTCCTGAGTATGTAAGCTAGTGGCCAATGTTGTGCATTATGAATTCAGTAGCTGAAATCCTCTTGCATGTGATCTGGTGACAGGAATGTTTAATTTAAATTAACTGAAGGTTCATACTCTCCACATTTCAGGTTCCAGGGCTTCCTAGCTTTTGTCCTGGGAAGGCCTTTGGAAGCCAACATTTACCACCAGACTATTGCTGCTGGAATTTGGATGATGGGAGGTGTCCAGCAGCGATTCTTGACTGTTACAGGTTTGCATCTCTCCTCCAAGGCTCCCTCAGGGCAAAATGGATCCTTGGGAGCCTCAGAACCTGAAAGGGAGGATAGGAAGCTTACAATTACTTTCCATAAAATATTTTCTTCATTAGATTATGTCAGCCACCTTTAGACCAACGTGATTGCAACCACTGAATTAATTATGTTTGTCTCAACTGTTCTGTTGTGAATTATATGCTCAAACTGTACTGGCACGTAAAAACTAGTCTCTAAACATAACAATTGTTGATATAAAGCAAGGATCTCCAAATTTTTCAGTATGAGGGCTATATCATATATTTTACATATTTTCAAGGGCCAAAGAGGGGAAAAGAGACCCAAGAGATCCTCCACCCCTGCTGTGTATGCAAAGAAAGTGCGGGTGGGGGAATTGCTTGGACCCCCCTTTGCTCCACCACCTATGCCCGGGTGCAGACAGGAAGAGGAGTGAAGCCTGACAGAAGCAATCCCCACCCCTGCTGTCTTTGCATACATACACACTTATATGTTTGATATATAGCTAGAAGAGTTCCTAAAGATGAACTAGTCTAACCCAACAACCCACCAAATGCACCAGGTAGCCAAAGCTCTACTGTAAGTCTGGAACTGATTAATGGGCACACAGTTCAACACTCCAGAGAATCTCAGGTTTCATGTTAACAAAGTCAGCTGCAAAAGGTGGGGTTGCCAAGTATTTGGAAACTGCCTGGTGATCTCGAATTCGTCCAACAGGGATAATGAGTGGGACTGATTGCCCATAGTCAAGACAGAGGAATCAGTACTGTACATAGTGCTTGCTTTCCCCCATGTCTAGCACAAACAAGAACAAAAAAGAGAAACCTTTTGGGACTACAACTCTCAGAATTCTCTAACAAGCAGAAAGTAATGTTTCCAAGCTGTACAGAAGACGATGGAAATTAAGTACAGTACTTAAAAGTGAGAACTGTAACAAAATGTTGACATGTGGTCTTGGTAGGATTGTTCATTCCATTCCAGCTCCTGCCACATACCCGCTCTCTCTCTCTCTGAGTCATATACTGTATATAAGTGGGGGAACTAATGGGGGTGAATGCAAAATAGCTTAGTGAGCGCCAATCATGTTCCATGGCCATAGAATTCTGACCCAGAGAGAGAGAGAGAGAGATTGAGATTACATTTCTAAAAAACTCAGGACTGCTTCATCTCTCTTGACACCTGTTGCTTCTTGTATATGGATGGTGCCATTCCAGCTACATAAGTACCACTATTTGGAGAATACAAATCACTCTTCAAGCATAATCGTTGCTTTCCTGCATAATTATATGGGTTGTAAAACTGAAGTTTGGCTCAGAATTTGTGTTGCTAAATTGTATAATTAATGATTCTACACCCTCACAGCCTCTAAATACACAACCTTGGAACTTTAGTTAAGTGATAAACTTTCTTTTTTAATTGAATAGCTCAGCTCAAGGAGTATTTCTGTAATTTTCTCATGCAGCTAATTCCATTACCAAATTACTTCTTGTGTATTTTGCCTCATCAGCAAACAAGCTTAATTTTAACTGTTTCACCCTATTCACTTTGAACCAAAATCAAATTTAAACACATTTAGCACTCTTGTCTTCCTCCCCATTTCTTGACAGTTAAATATGTCCAGTATGCATGCAGAGGCATGGAGGAAGGGATCTAAGAAACCCTCCCAAATAACTTCAGTTAGAATTCAAAGAGCATATCATTCACCATTATTTTTTTTAAAAGAAGTTCTAATTCTGAATTTAAAACCTGGGTGTTTTGGCTACCACATTTATGCCCATAGCCCTGCCTCTAAAATGGATGTTGTACAAGCAATCAGCTCTTTTTTTTAAAAAAGTGAGAATACCAGCTTCTGAAAAATTATCTACAATTCAAACCTCGAAGTGTCATTCCAAGTTGACATTTTTTAAACAGACAGGTTATTCTTCAAGCTGTAATGGCAGCAAAGCAGGCAACTAAGGCAGCCCAACTCCTGTGTCGCAGATGGATTTACCTCAGTTAGCACATCAATGCTATATATTCTTCCCAGGTGATGGGGGGGGTAGAACGGGCAGAAGAGAAAAGAGGAAGAAAGCAGTCTTCAGTTCCCACTCAAATTAAGTGGAAATGCACCCAGCACATTCCAAATGTTGATGTACATTTTCTAATCAATATTAGCATCAGTTCATCTTGGGTATGCACCATAAAGATTAACAGAGAATGATCATTTAATGATGACCCAGATACGAAATGTAATCTTTCTAAGGATCCTGATATCATTGAGCAACCATTAAGGAGTACAAGTTCCCCACGCTTACGTATCTATTGCTTGTAATTATATATTATACATTTTATATACTGTATATACATTCTCTCTCTCTCTCATATCTTGCTTTGTCTTTCTAATCTATTTTAAATCTTTCAGAGAATGTTTCTTTCCAGACACAGAAAATATGACTGAACGATTAAACCCACCAGGGTAACCTCTCTGGCATGCACTCTGATCACTCTTCACCTAATAGCCTTCCTTTTGCCTCAGGGTGCTAGCCTAGTGGCAATTATTACAATCCCTCCCAAGTGGTCAAATTGCAAGGCATCCCCTTGGAAACCGACTGAAACTCACACCAAAGGATTCTGCTCTTAAAACACAGTTCCTTTTTAAAAAGTTCCTTATGATCACTAAGTATCAAATGTAGAATGAGAGTAGATTTGAGGGTGGGGGGAATACACTGCTGTCAATATAGTGTACCCATTTTTTAAAAAACTCATTACATAGGGTGAAACATTGCTGTAGGTTTAGAAAATGCAGAAACACTCATCCATAAGGCGATATCAACATAAGAACAGAAGCTGGATTTGCTGTGTAGACAGAGAAATAACTGGTGTTATGATATCACTGAAGAGAAACAGTGAGCAATTATGCAAATATAGTTAATGTATTTTATTACTTTTGAAAAACGCCATTTGAAAAACGCTATTACAGTAACCATATAATAACACGACTTCTATTACATTCATTTCAATTTCAAGGAAATCTCTATGTGAAAGCTAGGTCTTCTTTTTCTGCTGAACACATTATCCACTCACAAATGCCCATCTTAAAAATGAATCAAGGCTATTATGCAATCACTGAGTGGAATCATTCTGTAAATACTGTAAATGAAGTGACTGTGGTTTGTACCCAGCAAAGTCAAGGACAGACTATATTATATATTTAAAGCAGGATGCCAAAAGTGTGACTTTCCAGACGTTGCTGGATCTCTAGCACCATTAATAATTTGCTATGCTAACTAAAACTCATGGAAACTGTAGCCCAATCAGATCTGGAGAATATCTAAAATATACAGGAAACTACTGCTACAGAACGAAGTACATAAGCAAGATAATACTTAAGATTTTTTTCAGGAGTATGGACAATACACCCAAAGTCCTTCTAAAACCCATAATTTTCCTTGAGCAAACCAATTTGATTCATTTTTGAGGAGACAATTAAGCTGGGATCCCTACTGGTTGGCAGTCACATACGTAGTCATGTTCTGTGGGAAATCTACAATGGCTTGGAAATTGAAGAATTGAAGGAAACACTATAGGCATCTTATACAAGAAGAGATCATCTGTGCTAAACCTGTAGCAAGATGGAGGCTAGTCTCTCCCATTCAACATGATCATTCCTTCCCCTATTTTCCTCATTCAGGAACCTATTCAATGAACCTTAGCTGACTGGAAGTTCCATGCAACCTATGCAAAACCTGTATTTTATAGCAGTATTCATTATATGTTCAGCATGTGGAAATGGATGCTTACTAAGGAATGTAAATTGAATATGATCATGAATCTGCTTTGATCCAATAACTTCAAAGTAACTGGGTTGTGAATGGTAGCTTTAAGGGTTTTACTAAAATTGCAACACTAGAGGTATGTTTTTGATAGGTTGTTACAGTTCAAAGAATGCATTTTATCAACCCATTTGGGGTTTTTCACATTCCCAGCGTTTTTAACATTACCACATGGGTCAAACGCTTATAACAAGAGGCTGAATTAAGTTTAAAATTAACAAGTCAGTAGATGCGCTAAATACAGTGATGATCTAGGACTCTGGAGGTCTGAGCTCAAACCCTACTCGTCTATGGAAACACACTGCGGGTGCAGAAGTTGCAAAGGTAAAGGTTCCCCTTGACATTTTAGTCCGGTCGTGTCTGACTCTAGGGGGCAGTGCTCATCCCCGTCTCCAAGCCGTAGAGCCAGTGTTTGTCTGTAGACAGTTTCTGTGGTCACGTGGCCAGCGCGACTAGAAACGGAACACCATTACCTTCCCACCATGGTGGTGCCTATTTATCTACTCGCATTTGCATGCTTTTGAACTGCTAGGTTGGCAAGAGCTGGGACAAGCAACGGGAGCTCACTCCGTTGCGTGGATTCAATCTTACGATTGCTGGTCTTCTGACCTTGCAACACAGAGGCTTCTGCGGTTTAACCCGCAGCGCCCCCACGCCCCCAAGAAGTGGTAAAACCATGCCCTAAGTATCTCACTTGCCTTGAAAACTCTATAAGGGGTTTTATAAGTTGGTTTCAACTTGACAGCATATAACAATAAGGACACATTAGAGGCTAATCTATTAGTTTCTGGGGCATGGCATTTCCTTCCTAAAGCTAGAAATGTAAATGGATGAATGTAGCTGTCAAATGAGGCTGATGGAGTAGCACAATGGTTCCCGCCCAATCTTAGGTAACCCAGGTCTTCTTGGACTACAACTCCCAGAAGCCTTCACCACCAGCTGTACTGGCTAGGGTTTCTGGGAGTTGCACTTCAAGAATACTTGGGTTTCCCAAGGTTGGTAACCACTGCTGTAGCATAAGCAGGTAATATTTATTTTCAATCTTAATTTACAGTTATGTAGGATCCACTGAAGATAATTCAGTCCCAAGTGTCAGTCACAACATAATAGTGTTGTTGTTTAGTCGTGTCCGACTCTTCGTGACCCCATGGACCAGAGCATGCCAGGCCCTGCTGTCTTCCACTCTCCTGGAGTTTGGTCAAATTCATGATGGTAGCTTCGATGACACTGTCCAACATCTCATTCTCTGTCATCCCCTTCTCCTCCTGCCTTTACACTTTCCTAACATCAGCGTCTGTATCCCAACATAATACAGTAGGATCCCCATAACCACAGTCTTATATATTACATACAAGGGTGGGCCCTTTTGGCTTTTGTCCCACCCCCTCGATTATTTATTTATTTATTTATTTATTTATTTATTTATTTATTTATTCATTCATTCATTCATTCATTCATTCATTCATTCAAACTCTATACTGCTCATCTGGCTACCAAGGCCACTCTGGACAGTTCACAACACAATGAAACAGGCAACACTTTAAAAGGCACTAAACATAAGAGCTATATGGGATATATAAGATTCTCTAGTATTCACATTTCAGGCATCCACAATAGATCATGGAACCAATCTCCCTAGATATGGGGGTCCTACTGTACACATATGTTGACCCCCCCAAAGAAAACAATCTTCCTCACAAACACTGCCATTTCTTCAGAAATGCCAGACCTCAGTGTATGAAAAACTCTGCCATTCTCTATATGTTTCCCCTTCTATATTCTCAGTTCACAAGAAATTTGTTCTGTTTTATCTACTGTAAAGTCTTCTCTCAAGTGCAATGAAGCTAAAATGTACAAAGTAGGACACATAAGCATGCCCCCACAATAGCAAATAGCAAGAATCATGGAAGGTTTTCACCATCTTGGCTTTTTCAGGCTGGTGGATAAAGCACGGGATTCAGATAATGGGAAACAGCGCCTTAAGTACATGTATGGGATAACCCAAAGTGAATCTGCAGCAACTTTGATCACTGTACACGATGCAAGCCATGGTGCAATTTTAAAATGGCACCAATGCACACTTTTTAAAAGTACACTAGGGCTTCCACTGCTGGCTGTCTAGAGCTGGGAAGCATCCCAGATACTGACAGCTGAGGCTTGACATGCAGCAGCAAAAATGGAGGCACTGAGCTATCTCTCAGGCGAGAAGAGCATTTTGGCTGGTGAAATAATTCTTGCCAGGATGCAGCAGATCCAGTAACTCTGTTGTTGTTGTTGTTGTTGTTTTGCTGCTCCTACACTGTCAGTTGAAGCAGGAAGCCTCCCAGTGGTGACCGGCCAGTGGGTTGTTGGCTGCTCCACGACCTGTTTTAATGCAGGGGATCTGACTAAAGGATGACATATAAATCAGGTGATTTCATACCTATTTTCAGATAACCTGCAATAAATGAAGTTATTGCTCATTATCTGGAATATTTATTTATTTATTTATTTATTTATTTATTTATTTATTTATTTATTTATTTATTTATTTATTTATTTATTTATTCATTTATTTATTTATTCATTCATTCATTCATTTATTTATTTATTTATTTATTTATTTATTTATTTTATACCCCCGCCTATCTGGCCCACCGGACCACTCTGTAGTTCCTGCCTAGGACTGGGCATAAGTTCTTGGTGAAGTCAAATCTCAGATAGAAAAAGCAATTGCTCTTCCTTGTTCTAATCACAAGGAAAACAGGAGAGCAAACAAAACATATGATAGTAGAACCAGAAACTATAATGTATTGTTTTCGTGTGGTTTCTTAACCTACAGAAGAAGCCATAAAATACTGCATATTGAATGTTTTTTGTCAGACTGAGCTTTTATGTATTTAGATACCATATCACCAGATGGACAGCAAACAGTTTTTCAGCTTTGACAGCAGTTGGGTGGTAAAGATGTCATGTACATATTAATCCCATTCATAGACCTAGTCATCAGGTAAAAAATGTGACTGAAAGAATGTCAAGAATCGATTCTGTATCACCGGAGGAAAACATAGTCATTACAAATTTGAAAGCTGTGTTTAAAACTGGTGCTTAGATAATCTAATGTGTGATGTTTATCACATAAAAGCATGAGAGATGGCAGTTAGTAAATATTTCCCTCTATTCTGTTCCTCTTGCTGATTGTTAAGAAAAAACACATTGATATTGCTGAGTTTCTGTAATTCATAGTACGTATCCCCTTCTCTCTTTTAGATCTAGTTCACAATATTGCCAGGTAATTCATCTTTATTAAACTTAGAAGAAAAAAAGTCCTCTTTATTAAGTATTTCCACATGTACAACCTAGGGAGACCTAATTTTTTCCTTTTCCCCCTTAGCAATCACCACTTTAGCTCCTTCTGTGGGCTGGCAGATCCTACACCAAAGTATGAAATATGTTCCATAGGGTTGTAATTGCCAAAGCAAAACATTGCAAATCAGCTGCCCTGCTTTGCACAACTAGAAATGTTTTTATTTGTACAAAAGCATCACCAAGCACAATGCTATTTTGTTGTTTTCAGTCATATGAAATGTAGAAGGATAGTAAATGCTAACAAGAATGCACGCAAGTACATGACGCAGTTTTCCCAAGGGACAATCCAGAGATCGAGTGTATTCAGCGTGTTAAAAAGCTGTTTCTAAAATCTAGCCATTTATAAAACTGATAGAGATGATTAATACAGTTTTAGGTCACATGGTAAGTTTATTCTTGCTAGGCATAAGCCTGGTGAATATACAGTATTGCCCAATGGATTTTAGAGCAAACATAGAATCAACATTTAAAAATATATCAAAATGCCAGAATATGGTTCTGCTGGGGCTGGCTTGATGATGATTCCATATTTGTGACTGCAATTCCTCAGCCTGTGTCCAAACCACCCCAGCTAGCCAAGCTGGCAGGGGTAGTGGTGGTGGTTTAAGGATCTGTAGTCCAAAAAGTGTGTCCCAGTTCTGCTTTCGATGCTTAGGTGAAAAAAGCCCAGAAGTCCAGTGATTCACTTATTTTCAGTACTAGAATTATGTCAACTGCTTGTAAAATGTAGCTGGTTTAAATACTCACATAGTTAACGTTTTGAATGTTCTACAAAAAAACAAAACCCTGCATACTTCACAGCAGATCCTTTTACTTGAAGATCATTTGACATCTGGAATGGAACAGTGTACGTGCTCATATACATGTCCTTTTGAACATTTTTAGTCTCTGCAATCACTCTGCAACCAGTGTGGAGAAGTTTAGAAGAAAAAAAATCTCAATAGTCAGTGCTGACATAAGGAGTACCTAAAAATATAAACCCACCAGATGCAGATTTGTACTTTTGTAATTGATGGTTACATTATAACTAACCTGCTTCATATGTAATGTTATAGTTTAGTGGTGTCATATTATGTGGTTTACCAGTGAAGTCGGAAAATGTTTTGGATTTAGCTGTATATCACTGCGAACTGCAAGACACAATTAGATGCAACTGCTGCACACTTTGGCCAGTCACAAAATCACTCACTAATTCATTGTGGAATCCTTTGATACTCAAGAGCTTTGCAGTAGAATGAGAGAGAAAGAATGTCTTACTTAGTTAACAATTAGTGGGGGGAAAGCAATTTCACAATCCACATCTGGAATCACTTCTCAACCCAGCAGTTTTTTATGTATTCTCTGTTGACTGCTGCTATGAACATTCTCCTTTGGAGCAACATTCCAAGCAAATATACTGTGTCTATTGTAGCAGGAACTCTAGGGTCATTCATTCAAGTTATTTTCAGAAAGTTATTCAGCAAGAAGTATGCACAAAAGAAATAACCAAACTGAAGCTGCAAAGCAGCTGTTTCAAGAAACGATTGTTACCAGAGAGTTCATTTTTGAAAAATGACACTGAAAAGGTGCTACGAAAAAATCATGGTGTTGCTGATGACACCATATCCATTTTTTATAACAGCAGGAACATAATATCCTTCTTTTCTTCGAGTATTCTGTTTCCTGCATTTAAAATTTTTCTTCCAATGTATTCCTCTCCTTTATCCACATAACAATTTGTTTATTTTTACAAGATTTCTTTTGATAAGAAATCAGTGGTGAATAGGAAGAATAGTTGTTTTTACTTATCTTAAGGCTTTGATCAAGTATTTCAATTTGGGGAGAATATCATTGCTTTTATAATACATCTGTTGTTTTTCTTTGCCTTTTTAACCTTTCTTTTAAAAAAATGTTTTGAATTAATGATTTTAAAGTTACAGTATTCTTCCATCTTAACACCAATATCATATGCTATTTCTGCAAGGTGTTACTTTGGATACTGTTCTAAAGTATATAGAAATTATAGTGATTATAAATCTGTGAAAACCAAGTTAGATTGAGTGGTGCAGATATTTAACATGAATTCTAAAGAATACTGGTGAGGTCAGATTTTGACTGCTGAACTGCCTTAGGTCAAACTTACTTACATATCCTGTTTTAATGATATTTCATCGATTGCACCGCACCCTGAGACCTTTAGATATAGTGTGAGTTAATAATGTTTAATTAATGAACAAAATAAACAATAAACCTGGTGTCTGAGGGTCTCATGAGGCCCTTGGCCTAATTTCAAAGTTCAGCTCAGACTTCTAGCAACTGTGATTTGTTCTTCTCTCAGCAACCTGGTGAATGGGGAGGAAGAGGGGAGAAGACATGTCTGAAATAAACAAGAAATGAGAGCAATGGTAAAAGAGGGATAACCCTACCAACTGTGATCCCATGCAGTGCTGGCCACTATGCAGCCCCCAAGAGGTTATACCTTATAAGAGTACCTCTCAATAGAAAGAAGTTTTTTATATTCCTGTTCTACAACAACCGTGGTCTTTTCCATACAGTGCTGGATTGTTTATTGAGATATCTGAACCCTATCATGGACCACAGTTTCTGCGTGCAGTATCTGAAATCATGGCCTGAAGCTGCTTTGTAAGCCCCATCTTGTGAAAACTGCAGTTTGACACTGACACCTAAGTGACAAAAACATGGCTTGAGACGTTTGAAGGTCACTGCTTAGGAAAACCTTCGGAAACCTTAGGGAAAGGAGGGGAAAGAGGTGAAAACACTGTGGCTTGTATCTCTTTGCTTCACAATAAATGAATGATATATGAACCAACCCTTCACACTCGGCAATCTCAAAAGGCAGGGGAATTTGTATCAAGAGGGTCAAAAACTTGCAAAACCTGTAAAGCAGTAGGAGTCAGTGGCTGTGTAAGCAATTAGTAAATCTCAAGGCGCAAGACATTCATCTTTACTGCCTTTCTTTAACAACCTGATTTATTTTCTAGACAAAACAGTTCCACTAGTTCATACAAGGATACTATGCCTGTTCTAGAAGCAGAACTGAAATATCAAGGTTTAGCTGGTTAAGTGTGCTCTTAAATCCCACTAGTTTTAATGGGTCTTAATCAGGAACTCTTTTAACTTAACCCTTAAAAGTTTGTTTCTGTCACAGAGAATGTTGTTAAAACACAAAACAGAAGTCTTAGAGTCCAAATTTCATTCAGTGGAAATCCACATGAATGAAAAAAGTAATGATGGATACATATCTTTTTGAAAAGGCTCAAAGTAAACCAAACTAATGAGTATTTTTGGTTCTAATTCATAAGTAAGTGAAACAAACTATACTTCGTTGAAAAAATTTGAAGTGAAGCAATAAACAAGGCATACTGTGACCATATCAGTAATTTCTTTTTAAAGGTTCGCTCTCTGCTTTCATAGCTACTATGAGAAGCAAGTACTGTAGTTATATTTAGTTCTTATTTATCATCAGGTCAGAACCAACTTAGAGTGACCCTTATAGGGCTTTCAAGGTAAGTGAAATATTTAAGGAGTGATTTTACCAATTCCACATTGCCAGTGAGTTTCCATGGCGGAGAGAGGATTTCTAGCTGGGCCTCCTGAACCCTAATCCATCACACTATCTATCCACTACATCACACTTGGTATCGGTCTTATTTAGTAAGGCTATTTAAAAAGGGTGGGGGACTTAAATCAGGATGCTTCCAGAAGATTAGAGGAGGATGGTAGCTGTTTTCAGTCTGCAGCTTTTCTATGTTTTGCTACTGGTTCTTTTTTTTTTCCCCCCGTAAAAAAATCTGTTATGGAAAAAAATGGAGTAGCTCAATGATGCCCTTTGATTCTTTATGCTGGTGCCCTCTGTTGGAAACCACTGCCACTCATCCCATTGATTTCTAAGCATGATTATGTTTGGATTCAATTTACGGATCTTAGAGAAAGCTGTATCATCATTTCACATCTCTACAGGATAGCACATACTCAAAAACGCATTCTAACAGAATGCAGCTTCAAGAAAACAACAACAATTTCATGTTGAACACACATGCACTCTCCTGCTCTCTCTCTCTCTCTCTCTCACACACACACACACACACACACACACACAGAGAGAGAGAGAGAGAGAGAGAGAGAGAGAGAGAGAGAATTTCTCAAAGGTTAATCTTTAATCTCTAAATGCTCCTCCATCTCACTACAAATGAAAAAACAGTATTTCTACCATTTCAACCTTTCAGAGAAGGCTACAGCTTTTCAGCTTGGAGAGGCAGAATATCAAATGTTGGACAAAAGCAGAGAATACTAAGACCTTAGTGTTGCAACTCACAAAAATCAGATTACAAAGAGGAAAAAAAATCTCTCTCCCTTTTAAGCCTTTTATTATGAAATAGCTATTCATAGATTCTTGAAATACCTAAAATTCTTTTCATTCAGGTCTAAGAAACTCTTATAAGCTTAATGAAATGAAGAAACACTATCCTCTAACAAAGGCAAGATGCTTCAAGAGACAGGAGGAATGTCCATTCACTGTGTCACAACAGTGGAAAAGCATGGCAGAGAAACATGAAGATGAAAAATGTTTGGGGAAGTTTCAATATAAGTAAAAATTGTTGATAAACTAATACAATATATTCCTTGAAATAATTTTTTAATACAAAGCAAAATCAATCTATCAAAATATTTTCAAGAAATCAAGAATATAAATCCTGCAGGTGGAGCCTGCAGTGGAAATTTATTTGCTTAGGACGGACAGGCTGGAAGGAAACAATTACATCTTCTTTTTATTTATAAAATATCAAAATTTTTATGTCTGTTGTAAATTAAAAAAAGGCACACTTCTGGAATTTAGGCTTCTAGTCAATATTAAGCTCCAGGTGTGGTGGTGGTGAATCAGCCCAGGTACAGCCCACAATTTGCAGGCAAATGTTCCATATTCCATTTCTGGTATCAACAGATGGAGCTGAGAATATCTGGACAATGGATAGCATATACTAGCAGTAAATCAATATACAAAGATGGAAAATCCAAAACAAGGTGGGTAAATAGTTTTATTGGACCACTAAAATATGCCAAAAAAGGTGAGGTTTTTTAGTCCTTGGGATACTTCCACCATCTTGATGTTGCAGAGCCTGAGGTGGGGGAAGAATACAGACGTCCTCAAATCAACCTGGCTAAGTGTTATACCAAGAGGATCTGAAGTTAAGCTACAGTTTCAACATGAGAGGTGGCAAACTGGAAAAAAATGGTTTGAGGTCAGGTTTTACGTCAAATGATGACAATTCAATTGTCTTTCTTAATTTCTATAGACAAAGGGCAGAGAGTCAGTGCTTTTCATAGAAGCACACAATCCACATTTTTGGCTAGGAACAGAAGCACCAAGAGGTCTGGCAACCCTTATATCAGAAGAGTTATATTTTTTATGGCCCACTGGTGGACAGAAGCAGATGGTGTTCTCAGTGTGATAAAGTCCTTCTTAGGTGATGTCTCCTTTCTGTTGTATTGGATGCTGCTTTGAGTGGCAATTAGTGGTATATCCCAAGGCAAAAAACAGGGGGGGGGGAGGCAGAAAGACAGCCATGTAGTTCATGAGCAAAATCTAATACAATGGTGCCTTGACTTACGTATGTCCCTAGGTACGACCATTTCGACGTACGACCAGCTCCGTATGCAAAATTTTGCTTCAACTTGCAGCCAGAGCTTCCACTTACGAACAAAAAAAGGCAGGGAAAAAGGGTGGGAAATTTAAATTGCTAATCGTTGGTGGCGAAGAGGCTGCTTCTTTGTACAGTAGCTCTTTCACCCGAACAGTCAGAGCAGGAGTCCCCTAGCCAGTCCAGACCCCTGCAGGCTGGGGGCATCTGGGACAGTTGCCCCGAGGGTAAACCCGGGGCAAGCGGCTGGAACGCCCTGGCCAGGCTCAGCCTCCTGGCGTTGGGACACCGCTGCTGCCGCAACTCTGGGCGACAAGGAGACCAGACCCGATTCCTCCACGCGGGGAAGTGAAGGCTCCGGGAAGGGCTGGCTCTCCCGAGCGCACCACAGAAGGCAGGCAACCTCATGGTGAATAATGTTAACACTACAGCTGTTGTGCCTATAAGAGACAAAGTCCCATTACAGGAGCACAGCAAGCTGATATAGGTAAGGACTGCCAGTTATTGAGTCCTTTCATTGCAGTCACCCAGAGCTAGATCACGCAAAGGAGAGACAGATAAGGAAATCTCACAGACCCAAAGATCATTAGTCCTCCTTATTTGTCCCAGTGTTCTCTACTGCCGTCTCTTTTTGTGCACATGTTTAAAAGTATAGGTGTAGACAGGGAGATATATTCAAAGGTGCTTCACTCCAGATCCTTTAGATCAAATTGTTGAAAGATTAAAGAGTGAAGGCTTATTTGGTCCATCAACGTTACAGGCACCAGACTGCTTTGCTCAGGATGGAAAAAAAGAATTGGAAAATGCTTATTGATAGAAGCATCAAGAAAAAAGAAGGGGGGTCAACGAATACTGAGTAAAAACAAGAGAGAAAGAGAAAAAACAATAGCCAAAGTGTCATCAAAAATAAACACCAATCACCAGCAAGACTTTTTAATAGCATTGCCAACAAACACTTAGCCTATTACCAACACACACACACACACACACACACACAAAATTACTTAAGAAGTGGGGGGGAATCTTCATAAATGGGAGAAATAGATTGATTTTTGTCATAAATCTTGGATAGTGAAATAAATAATCATTTATTTATTTATTTAAAATATTTTTACCCCATCTTTCTCCTCGAAAAGCCTTGAGGAAGTTATTTTCACAGCCCCAACTAGGATTAGAACTTTCTGGAAGACATTACTGACTAGTTATTGAAGAGGTGGATTGATGATACAGTGGTGCCTCAGATTTTTCCCATTTAAACCATCAGATTTTTCCCATTTTTGCGATCGCAAAAACCTAATCGTCAAGCGATTTCCTCGTTAAGTGAGGCAATCGTTAAGCAAGGCACCACTGTACTCAGAGACTAGTACTGGCTCCCAGTATGCTTAGCCTGTTCAAAAAGTGGGTCACTTAAAGTAAACATCACTTTTTCTAAAAAAATATTTCAGAGACAAATAAAAGATAGGCACATACATATATAATTAAAGTGGTTGCCATCGCACAGTTCAAGAGAAATCCTACACCTGAATAGGCTGAAAACTACAGGTCGATATCTAAATGAGACAAACAATTTTAAAAGAGAAAAACAAAACAGTATGGCTGCTATCAAAAGAGGGTTGAACAAGACTGTCTTCAAGATCTCAGAGACCTGATAGCAGTTTAAATAGTTTTAAAACAGTGCCTCGCAACTTCGGGCCAACTCTGGGCCAGAGCAACTCTGGCCAAACTCCCTAAAATGTTGTGTTGTAATGGAAGTAAGACCACCCCATCACAAGTCTGGTTTAAAACAGGACAGGCAAATGAGTAAACACACTTTTATTTCAAAAGAGGAACATGTTTGTGGGTGTCTTTTCAAAAAATTCAGCAACAGCAGGATTGCATTAGAGCCCTCCCAAGGTGGGGTGATATGTGGTCTGAAAACAGTTCAGCAACCTTGCTTTAAAAGTCAGTTGCACCAATTGATGGAGGATAAACCTATCTGTGGCTTACTAATCATGGTTGCAATATGCTACCCCAGATTCAGAGGCAGCATGGTAGTGAACTGCAGTTGCTAGGAAACAGCAGTGGAAGAGAGCTACTCTATCCTCAGCACTGCCCTCTTTGGTAAACAGGGCCCAAGGGTGCTGTCAATGAAACCTTCAAGGGCCAGTAATCGAAACATCCATAGCATTAGCAGCAGTGGCATATAATGCAAGGAAAGTGAACATCTTTCCTTATTTCTTCCACAGAACCTTCAATATTATTTCTTGGATGCCTTTTTCAGAAATCATCACCACCTGTTAAGTTAAACAAATGGGATATTACGAATTCACGTATGGTCAGTGTAGCAATTAGGATGCTGGATTAGGATAGGCCTTCAGACTGCATGGGGACGTGGTGGCGCTGCGCGCTAAACCCCAGAAGCCTTTGTGTGCTGCAGGGTCAGAAGACCAGCAGTCGTAAGATCGAATCCACACGATGGAGTGAGCTCCCGTCACTTGTCCCAGCTCCTCGCCAACCTAGCAGTTCGAAAGCATGTAAATGTGAGTAGATAAATAGGTACCATCTCGCTGGGAAGGTAAACAGCGTTCCGGGTCTAAGTCGTGTGTGACAATGGAAACTGTCTTCGGACAAACGCTGGCTCTACAGCTTGGAAACGGGGATGAGCACCGCCCCCTAGAGTCAAACATGACTGACTAAAATGTCAAGGGGAACCTTTACCTTTACCTTTACCTTACCTCAGACTGCTGGATGTAGGCTCAGGTCTATGAAACTTTATGCAAAATAAAACTTTTTTGTCTTTACAGCTGTTTCCCCCCCCCCCGCAAAAGAGTAACATGACACACTCTCCTTCGGAAATCATGATAGACTCACAGAATCAAAGAGCTGAAAGGGGCCTCAAAGCATTCCTGATAGACAACAGATGGATTAGCTAAAGCATTCCTGATCGATGGCTATGCAACCACCATTTAGAAACATTCAGTGAAGGAGAATCTACCACCTTCCAAACTATTCCACTCCACTGTCAAACAGCTTGTACACCCAGGAAGTTCTCCTTAATGTTCAGTCGATACCTTCTTTCTTATAAATAAGATTTAGGGCCATTACTTCAGGTCCTACCTTCTACACCTGCATAAAACAAACATGTTCTATTTTCGACATGATGGGTCATTCTAATAATGGAAGATGGCTATTCTATCACCCCTTCATTCTTTTCCAGACTAAACATACCAACTCCTTCAACTGTTTCTCACAGAGCTTAAATTCCAGACCTTCTACTGTCTTAGTCATCCTCCTCTAGAAACACTTCAACTTCCCAACATCCTTCCTTCTCGATCTGTAGTGTACGGAAACTGATACAGTATCCCAGGTGAGGTTTGACAACAGTGAAACAGAGTGGTGTTGGCAAAAGCAGAACCGAGTCCACAGTACTGTTTTGTCATAGAATTAAGACAGTTGAGGTAAGCAATCTGAGCAGGGCTGGGTTCATATTCAATGTCTGAGCTAAATGATTTTGTTTGCTGTCATTGTTTCCGGGAAAGAAAAACAACAGCTGTATCTCCATAATAAAAAAATTAAACCACAGTTGGGGGGGGGGAATCTCTCTGACTAAGGATCTTTGAGGGATTCAAATGGGTCCCAAAGCTAGATTTCTTTGAGTCAACAATGACTCAATGGCAAGTGTCTATTTTCATGGTATCATTTTCATTACTTCTCTTCTATCCTTTTCAAAGGGGGGAAATGGTTCGAATTTGCAGAAATGAAATCAAGTGCCTTTTAGACCACAGTTCAACCACAGATAAAGAATCAGCACAACAGCTGCTTTCTGCACAACAAAGTCCTTTCCATTCCTGACAACTCCCAACATATTCACTTGCAGCTTCGCTTTGGCATTTAGCACAGTCCCATTGTTTACACTGTCTGTAAAGACAAATTTAACATACTGAAATCAACCCCAAAATGGGATGCCATAGAGTGTGCGTAGCCTTGTTGCCATGTAAGGCTTCTGAGATATTTCCAAGTTCAAATCTTGATAGCAGTGTCTGCTACAGGAAACTGTAATTTGCTCATTAATTCAATGACTATAAGGGAAACCCAGTTCAATTACTTCAGCCTTGGTAACAGGATGGAACAGATTACCATTCTATCCCTCACCTCATTGTTGGGCTGCTGCACAATAATGATTACTGGTCACGTCTGGCAAATAAATTTCCCATCAAGTAGAATTACTATGTCATTTGTGTTAGGGGAAGTCATCAAATCCACAAAGTTTTCCATTTTCTCAAGATCAGATCTTATGCAAGTTATTTTTGGGACTACTGTCCTCAAAATACCCCAATGGCCATTTTAGCTTGGAAATTCAGTGACCTGTAGTTTAAAAACTCACTGTTCCAGCTTCTGTTCAAGATGGAGTCTTTGGGTCTTGATCAAAGGATAATGTAGTTTTGGGCCAATTGTGTCGGGCATGTTCATTTTTGAATTAAACTTATTCAATGCAGACTAAAAGGACCAGGAGCTGGAAATTCATGCCATAGAGAGATCTATCGAGGGGATGGGGGGGAAAGTCCTTTTATGAATTTTTTAAAGAAACATTATTACATATTAGTTCTTACGAGAAGTGAGGCCAGCCAATAAGATCTCACAAATCAATCCAAAATAGTGAACCGTGTTTTTTTTAGAAAGGCAGCTTTAAAAAACCACCTGAAGAACAAACACCCTTGAAAAGCAGACAAAGAATAACAATTGTTTTAAACTTCTAAGTCCATAGAAAACAAAACAAGTCTTGGCTGCCAACAAAAAACTCATCAGGAATGGAACAAGGATAACTTCGTCTGGGAGAAGGAAGTTACTCGGTACAGGGGGGTCTCGACTTACAAACGGCTTGACATACGAACGTTTCGACTTACAAACCGCTCTCATAGGAATATATGGACTCGACTTACGAACTTAGATTTGAGTTACGAACTCTTTTTTCCCTTTTTCTTAAAGCTAAGTCATCTTAGGTTAAAAGGAAAAAATGAAAAAATATCCCCCTCTAGTGGCAGAAGGCGGAATAGCAGCTTCCCATTAGTTTCTATGGACGAAAAGAGCAGATACGGATTAAATGGTTTTCAATGCATTCCTATGGGAAATGCAGATTTGACTTAAGAACTTTTCGACCTGAGAACTGCCTTCCAATACAGATTAAGTTCGTAAGTTGAGACCCCACTGTACTTCCATAACTGAGGTACTGTTCCAGAGAAAGACCCATTTCACAGACTCACCAACCTAATTTCCTAAGACAATGAAACTTGCAACAAGGCCTTTGTTGAGTAACTTTGCAGTTATCCAACTTTGCTGTATTAAATCTAGACAGTAAAATTCTCTCACTGGATAAAGGCATTGAGTTAAGATTTGGCTGGTTGTGATGATGCCTGACTTCCCACTTAGGATCCAAGCCTATGAGAATCCACCACCTATGCACAAGTAGTTACACAATATACAAAACATTTATGAGAGTCAAAATAGATATTGGAAACATATTTTGAGACTGACTAAAAGTACCCAAAGTTGGTATAAATCTTTTGCTAGTTTCACATGCTACAACTGTAAACATACGATAAAATTATTTCCATCCATAAACAACAGACTGCCAAAAGAACACCAGATCAAAGCATTAAACATAAGCCACAAAAAGACCATGTGTTAAGGATAATGAAAATGCTTAAGAATACTCTTAAAAAGTGTACCTTCATTATTTCATTTTTTAAAAAATGCATGCACACAGTGTGTACTAGATGCCAATACAGTGGTGCCTCACATAGCAACGTTAATCCGTTCCGGATTAATCGTCGCTGTGCGAAAACATCGCTGAACGGAACGGAAAAAGCCATAGGAACACATTAAACTTTGTTTAATGTGTTCCTGTGGAGGATAAACTCACCGTTCAGCGATGTTCCTCCATAGGGGCGGCCATTTTCGGTGACTCTAAAGCGAGGTAGCACAGCCGGTCGGCCATTTTGGAACCGCCGACCAGCTGACCGAAAATGGGGCCTTTGGCATTTTCCCCCAGCTGAGTGGCGGGAGCTTCAAAGCCCCGCCGCTCAGCTGGGGGAAAATGTCGGCAGTCGGCGGTGGCTTTGGATGGACCCCAAAGCCACCGCCGACCGCCGACATTTGCCTTCCGAGCTCTCAAAGGGCTTCCCCCCCACACATTGGAGAAAGCCCTTTGAGAGCTCGGAAGGCTCTCAGCGGCGGCGGGGACAGGGTAGGGGGTGTCCGAATGGCTTCCAGGTGAAGCACTGGAATGCATTCGGACCCCCCCTGCCCCCGCCGCCGCTTGGATTCGCCCCCCCGGCCAGCTTTCCCTTCCATGGTTGGACTCTCAGGAGTCCAGCCATGGATGGGGTAACCGGCCGGGGGGCGGATCCAAGCCCCTACTGCTGCCGCCGCCGCTTGGATCCATCCCCCGGCCGGTTCCCCTTGCGTGGTCTGATCCGACCATGCAAGGGGAACTGGCCGGGGGGGGCGAATCCAAGCGGCGGCGGTAGGGGCTTGGATCCGGCCCCCAGCCGGTTCCCCTTGCTTGGTCTGATCTGACCATGCAAGTGGAACTGGCTGGGGGCCGGATCAAAGCCCCTACCGCTGCCGCCGCCGCTTGGATCCAGCCCCCGGCCAGTTCCCCTTGCATGGTCGGATCAGACCATGCAAGGGGAACCGGCCGGGGGGCGGTTCCAAGCGGCGGCGGTGGCGGTAGGGGCTTGGATCCGCCTCCCGGCCGGTTACCCCATTCATGGCCGGACTCCTGAGAGTCCGACCATGGAAAGGGAACCGGCCGGGGGGTGGATCCTAGCCCTGGATGCCTGAAAGGCATCCGGACCCTTGCCGCCGCCACCGCTTGGATCCGTGTCGTGGCCGGCTACCCCATCCATGGTCGGACTCCTGAGAGTCCGACCATGGCGGGGGTAGCTGGCCGCGGGGCGGATCCAAGCGGCGGCGGCGGCAGGGGTCCGGATGCCTTTCAGGCATCCGAAGGGGAATCCCGGCGGTGGCCTCGGAAGGACCCTTCGGAAGGGTCCTTCCGAGGCTACCGCCGGCATTTTCCCCCAGCTGAGCAGCGGGAGCGGTCCTTTGGAGGCTCCTGCCACTCAGCTGGGGGAAAAAGGGGCCCATGGGGAAAACATCGCAAAGCGATTTTTCCCCATAGGCAACATCGCAAAGCGATGGCAAAAGAGTTTGCTTTTTTGCCATCGCTATGTGGATTCATCGTTAACCGGGGCACTCGTTAAACGAGGCACCACTGTATATATTTTCAGAGATGGGGAAAACGTATTGCACACAGCAAGATGGCCAATGGCCATGCTGGGTGTGGGTAAACAGATCAAGGGAAATCCTTAACACACATATAGATCTAGAGGACAGGTCTCACTGC
Source organism: Pogona vitticeps (assembly GCF_051106095.1). Taxonomy (NCBI): domain Eukaryota; kingdom Metazoa; phylum Chordata; class Lepidosauria; order Squamata; family Agamidae; genus Pogona; species Pogona vitticeps. The sequence continues at coordinate 213,619,382 of NC_135786.1, read as the reverse complement.
TTAATTCTATGACAGAGAGACCACACTGGATGGAGTACTGTGGAAGCTGCAAGTTAAAAAACAACAACAACGTTTCATGTCTCTGTTCTGTGGTGTGACCCTGCTCCTCCACCCCACTCTCAAAAGCAGAAGCAGAAACGTCTGAGTAGTAATAAATAAATTTTAAACATATACATATTTTTAAAGTGACTCATGGATGTAATTATTTTACTTGATCTTATGGTGTATCCCACAAAGATTTATATAAGCCAAGATGAATCTAAATTTTAGAACTGAATACCTATTTATTACAGGAGCTTCACAGTTCTTCCTCAAAGTTTTCCATTCTGTAGCATCTACAGCTAACTGCACTAAAAGGAACAACACCCTTCATCTGCCAACAATAAAATGCAGCACATGATTTAACTTCATCGTTTTGATTTCCTAAAAAAAAACTTCAGAAAGAAAAAAGTAAGGAAATTTACATGAAAGCCAAATCTTATTTTATCCTCAGAATTCATTATGCTCAAAAGCCAATAAAATGTTTTTCTGATCACTATTCTGAGATGGTAGACAGACCTAAGCAGATTGCAAAAGAAACAGAGATTTGGAGAATTGATAAGGAGGTTCAAAAGCACAGAAATATGAACTCTTAACTCTAGGGTTATATTGCCCCAAGTAGTAGAGAGAAAGACAAAATTTTGATTAAAAATAAGAAGACAAGCTGTCATCCTTTAAAACCAGTAATTCAATTCTCATAAAGCATATTAGTAATATAATAATTGGGAAAAGCTCTATCTGTATACAGTGGTGTTTCGCAAGCCGAAAGCCTCGTGGGACAAAAAACCCGCAAGACGAATGTTTCTTGCGATCGCTGTGGTGCCTTGCAAGACGGCTTTTCTATGGCCGTGCTTCGCAAGATGAATGTTTTTCGCAAGACCGATGCCTCGCAAGACGAATGAATTATTCTCATCTTGTGAGATTCCCATATGGGAAACTGATTTCGCAAGACGACAATTTCGCAAGACAGCGCTACTCGCGGAACGAATTACATTCGTCTTGTGAGGCACCACTGTATTTACAATTGACAAAGATCAGCCCCTCCCCCAGCTGAAGTAACGCAATAATTTTCTCTGCCAGAGAAGCTTTGACTCATCAATGGCCCTTCCCCATTCCTCTTTCCTCAATAGCTATCAGATCCTCCTGTTTATCTTCACAAGGTAAGAAGAGGCATGCTAGAAGGTCAACTTGGTTCATCATTTTATTCTAGCAGTGGGAAATCTGAGAAAGGCATTGATTATACTGCGTGTTATCAAACTCACTGGAGGTTTAGGCCAATTGCAGTCTCTCAGTCTGGCCTCCCTTACAGGGAAGTTGTGATGGCAAACTAAAGAGGAAGGCTATGTACGGTGCCTTCAGCTCATTGAAGAAAAGGGGGGATATAAATATAACAAAGGAATAATAAAACAAGCCTTCCTTCCCTTCCACGTATGCCCTTTCAGTTCTCTCCTTGAGAGCACCTCGCCACTGAGGATTAAGCTACAGCCAGAACGAAGGTTAAAATGAACCTTTGGATTTAAAAGAGGGGATCTGCTCTCAGTTCTGCCCTTGCCCTGTTTCTGTACAAGAGGTGTGGGCAGCTCAGGAGGGCTTGAGGATCAACCTCCTTTTCCAGCCAGAATCACAACCTTAACCCCTGCAAGTGCTTGCAATTCCACTTCTGGTCCTATCTTTTCACTCAGAAAGGTGCTGCTTGTGCACATGATGGGATTAAAAGCAGCTGGTGCTTGAAGGCTTGTAGAAGCACAATTCTTCCTTGTTTAAAAAGCTTTTTTTCTGGTGTGGGTGGTCAGGCTTCACGAGTTACAGATGGTGGCACCACGGGAAGGCCTCTGCAGAGGTAAGGGCGGTGAGAGCAACCACTGTCACAAAGGCTTCCATGCCTGGTCCTGCACACCAAGTACGGAGTGCATACAGGATTTTCCTTTCTCGCTGGCTGTGCTAATACAGTACACAGAGGTCTAGAGGTAGGGACAAGCGGTATACCAAATTCTAGCGAGGGGAACCTGGCCTACAACACCTGCTATAGTATACAGTATGTTGTTTCCTCCTTGGACAGGTCACATAAAGGCAGCAGCTGTTTCTTCAGACACTGTAGATCAGGGGGTCTCAAAAATGTGTCCCGGGAGCCATTTGCGGACCACCAGATGATAGTTTGTGGCCCCTGCCTTGCCTGCCTCCGAAGCGCGCACGCATCCCCTGCTGTCAAGAGTAAAAAAAAAAAAAAAAAAAAGCAAGCCTCGCCTCGCTCACTGGCTCTCTCCTAACAAGCAGTGCCTCTTGTACCCTCCATTTGGAACTTCAGCCTGCCAGCCAGCCCACCTGTCTGCCAGCTGGCAGACTCCAGTTCCGGTTGGAGGGTGCAAGGCGCGTGTCTTGGGGGAGAGCCAGCGAGTGAGGTGCATTGCTGGGCCTTTTCCCCGAGCGCCTGAGCTGCCGCCGAGTGATGCCTGAGAGCGGAGCTCGCTTCCGACCAGTCCTCGAAGAGTGCCTCCAATTCGCCAACAGGAGCTGCCGCCGCCGCCTCTTCCAGGGAAGCGGCTCTCTGGCTCTCTTTTTCTCTTGGCACCCCCAGCACCAACCCGGCCAGCAGCCGCCTCAGCACCCAGAGGTGCTTCCTCCTCTTCCTCGTGCTGCTTCAGCTGCCTCAGCTCTGAAGGCTGCCTGGGCTCGCCTCACGAAGTTTGCTCCTCCGTCATGGTGGTGGTAGCTGCTGCAGCAGAATGCGCCTTTTTTTGAGGGGTGTCCTCAGAAGAAGGTAGCCGAACCTCCGTGTATGTGTGTGTGTTTGTGTCCATGCATGCGTGCACGCACCTGTGGGGAGCCTGCCCCATTCTGTTTAATTTCGCAGTTTAATTTCGCGGGTACCGGTGGGGGCTTTTCTCCTTTAGCAAGGTGAATTCTGTGAGAGTTTTTTTTTTTAATTTTATGTCATGCCCCCCCCCCCCGGGCTAGGCAGTCACCGGTACTTCCTCCCTTCTCTGCTTCTTCATCCTGCTGCTGCTGCAGGTGGTGGTGAAGAAGGAGCTGGAGGGGGTCGTGGCCGGGCAACAAAGGCTTGCGCACCCCTCCTCCTCCTCCTCAGAGCCCCAGCCAGGCTGAGGAAACTCCTGGGCAGCTTCCTTGGGTTCTTGCTCCGCTTGGCGGAAAATCTGATGCAGCCCAGCCTCACCCAGTGCGATCTGACTTTTATTCTGGCCACTTGTAGTCCACCACAGCCATCTGGGCCATTCTGTGAACAATTACATAGGGCAAATCTAAAAGGAAAATGACCTTTTCCAGTAAGTATTCCTAGTCTGTACCCTTGGTTCTTCTCAAAGGAGGCCAGCATATAGCCTGGGGAACTGAGAGCTAATAATGCTATTGTTACTTACACAGTGGCTTGCATGTTGTAAACACATGCAGGCCTTTGCTTGTTTCCTCTAAAACCAGTAGAATATAAAAATGTACATGTGCCCACAGTTTTCTATTTTCATTCCACCAAACTGTCAAAGAGAAGTTAACAGATATGGGAAAGTATGCATTTACTATTTCTCTTTCCTGCCCCTCTAGGAAACTCCTTACAGTATGTAGATTCATTACCCAGAAGTGATCATGCAAATGGAAATCTTCTCAGTAGCAAACTGTAGCAAACTACCAGACGCAAAAGCGCATCAGGCCATTATTTTATGCATGTGGGTGGTCATTGATGCAGTTTCATACAATTTTCACTTACAAAGTCTCAGTCTACCCTGTGGATTTGCTCTTAATATAACCACAAATCTCATGTCATGATATATATAAGGTGCTCAGAACTAAATTTAGATCAACAAACATTAGCATTTAATTTCTCAGAAAATGCATGACTTGCATAAACAGGATAAAATACATGCTAGGCTAGTCAAGATATAAAGGAGATGACCTTGCCCCATATGTGACAGAGGTAGAAGGAAAAAACAAAAACAAAAAACAATTTTTGACTAAATTTTTGAATGATCACAGTAAGGATTTTTTAAAAAATGAAAATATATAATCAGAGTTTCAGTCCAGACTAACATTATACGTAGTAAATCATGTGAAAATGGCCAGTCATTTAGATAAACAAGAGGCAATTTATATCTACTCCATGCAAAATTGATTAAAGCCGTATAAATAATAGTTTAGGACCAAAAAGGAGAGAACACCAAACCTTACACAAAAATGAAACACCCACAATGTACCAAATGTCACACTTTCACAAAGTTACTACCCAACTGTTTCTCCTGCTTCTGGCATCCTTCCTCTCTACTCTGAATTCCATCCATCACCTGGGAAAATACATAAGAACACAGGAACAGAGGAAGGTGCCTTATACAAAGGACATGATCAGATAAGGAAATAGATCACAACGTACTGTATTCTGGAAGGCTTCCACCGCTGGGATCTAATGGTTGTTGTAGGTTTCTGAACATGGCCAAACAGCACGAAAAACCTACAACAACCATCAAATAGCTCACATTTTGGAACTGTTTCCTGGTGATCACATGATACAGTATATGGGGAACAGCACTATAGCCTGAACCCAATTGCTGCCCAATCTGGACCTTTTTGGTACAACGATAGGGTTACTCTGTTTTTTTAATCGAGCTGGAGTGAATCCCCAACAGATGGAAAGGTTGCTTTAAGGGCGATCACTCCCAGCAAAACGACCCTTTCTGGTGTGATCCTTTCTCACTATCTGACTGCACCCTGAGTCAGATCTTTGACCCACCTAGCTTAGATACTGACAACTCAGATAGGCAGCAGATCCAAGCGAGAATGTTCCTATTCTTACCTGGAGCTGCCGGGGGTTGAAAATCGGACCCTTCTGTGTACAAAGTGCATGTTCTACCACAGAACTACCATTTCATTATTTATTTATTTAAAATATTTCTATCCTGCCTTTCTCCCCAAAAGGGGCCCAAGGCATCTCACATCATTAAAAAAAGACAATAATCAAAAGCTAGAAACAGTTAATATACAAATAATAATAAAAAAGAATTAAACAAGTATTATATTTAAAACATTAAATAAAATAAAAAGTAAAACATATTTTAAACAACAGAGCACAAAAATCCATTTAAAAATCCTTCTCAGACCACCAGTCATTAAGGAAAAGCCTCTCTAAAAAGAAAGGTCTTTGTCTGCTTGCGGAAGGACAGCAAAGATGGGGCCAGCCTGGCCTCCCATGGGAGGGAGTTCCAAAATCTGGGAAAAGTGACAGAAAAGGCCCTCTCCCGTTCCCCACAAAAGCCACCTGCAAGGAAATGCAATCTTTTAGATGGTTTGGGGCCTTCCTTTAAGTCCCTACATAAAGTTTTGGTAACTTGTGTGTTCAAATTACATTTGTATTTATTTCCAGCATTACAAGGCTGGCTCTTTTCTCAAACTTAGCTTCCAGGCAAATCTTGCAGAGAAAGTTAACACAATAAAATTTGCTAGATCCTCATGACAGGAAATGTCACAGAGACACTCACTTGCAACAGAATAGGCAAAAATCTGTATTTTAGCAGTTGAACACTAATGTGATCCTAAGGTCAGGAAGAAACACAGAATTAAACAGATTATTAAAACATTCAGTAAAATATGAACTTAAACAAAGGGCCAATAAGTATAATCTCACAAAATGTCCAAGTGAAATAAAATTTATTGTATTCCTTGTAATGAAATATCAATCTTTGCTAATATTTTATTTTTTAAAAAACCATTACAGTATTTTACTACTAACAATTGATATGAAATACAGTACTTTTAATGAATGAAAGGTCAATGTTGTTTGGTAGTGCCTGAGGAATATGATTTTTAAAATTTTGACATAAATGGATTTAATCAGCATCTCCTAGACAAAAGTGTAGACAAAAACTTAAGGTACCCATTGTTGTTTTTTAACTCTTCAAATGTTCTGATGCAGTATTGGCTTTAAAAAAATCTATCAACCAGCATTTCATACTGTGCACTTTAGAGTAACATATTTTGAAAGCATATTTTAAAAATCACTTTAAGGCAATTTTCTGTGTATGTGTTTTTTTAAGAAAGTGCAGGTTAATGCAGAAATAGGCCATAATGGACTTATTTATCATTTATTTATTTATTATATATCTGTGCAAGACTTTTTCAGGGCTCTTAATGGGTGAACACATGTAAACGGGACAGATCAATTCATCTCTCCCTAATGTTAAATACTAACTTGTTTAAATATTCGTGTTAAGTTATATTCTCTAAATTTACAATCATAATTCCACAGTACTTATTCACAGCTCTGTGCTAAGATATGTTGTGGACACACATTAAATATAGGTATTAATACTTCCTTACTTCACAAACTTGGTTCAGAAAAAAGCCACAAATGCACATATACTGTACATGATAGTATCCACAAACACGTGTACACAAAGGCATTATAACCTTTCTATCACAAATATTATTAACAAACAGAATTCATTGTTAAATCTACATTGCTCTTCTGCCACCAAGCTCTACACAATACACACACCCTTTCAAACTTCTGACACCTATTTACATCCACTTTCACAAGCAAAACCACACTGTAGAATGTATTCATTGCCTTATCTTGGAAAGAGACAAGACTGCTGTGGCTAAGAGACAGACCTACCAAGGAAGACTACTTAAATCTCCGTTCTGTGGAAAGTCTGGCTTACATTCAGGTAAACAGCACCACACCACCTGTGCAACATTAAAACATACCTAAGCTGTGGCTGCTTATTGAACGGATGCTGTGCATGGAGGGGGCAAGAAACCAAACACTGAAATTTTGGAAAAGACCAAACTTTCAATGCAAGCAAGTTTTTTTTCAACATACATCCCACACCAGTCTCAACTCAGACCTTACTTGCCCATGCCTCATAGCTTCCTCCTACTCAGAAATGTTCTTTGGAAAAGTCAGGTTTTAGACTACAAAGTGCCAAGATTCTAGGGTTTGCAATTCCAAAAAGTAACCACTTGAAACCTTGGTTGTAAGGCACTTCAAGGTTAAAACATTTGCCACACAATCCTGAGCACCTTTACTGAGAAAGTAGTCCCACCAAGTTCAGTCAGTTCTAGCCCTGCATCTACTTTCTACAGAGTTTACTCAGTTAAGTCCTACTGTGTCAAATGAGATTTAGGTGCAATCCTAAGCACATAGCCAGGAAATGTTTTACCGAACACACCCAGTCTCAGTAAACTTATTAAGAACCACACTGCAGGGCATGTTCTTCTACAGACAGCTTCTGAAAAGTAATTCACATCTTTCAGACAGGACTGGGTCAAGACAGTGTGCAGAAGAACAGGCTGGGTACCTTAGAACAAAGACTGAGAACAAGGAAAGAAACACAGCTAGACAGACCAATCTACCATGTGATGCCCTAAGGCTTTGACACACCACAAGAGGCTTCACAAGATAGGTGTGCCTAGAGAGAAAATGGTCCCTCTAACTCTTCCTTGCCTTTCCTAATGTGACCTCCCCTGAAAATTATTCCAGAAGAGCTTCTCATGGGCTGCTCTGAACAAAGTATCACAAGTTCTGCTTTAAAACTTCAGAAAGGTCTAAATTCCTATCCAAAAACAAGATTTAAAAAACTGAGTTCATTAGAGTCCACTTAGTTTCAGTGTGCAAATACATTTGGCTTCTGCATGGCTTCCCAAAGCTTCTCATGAGCTAGAACATCAACTTCCTTGTGTTTTGTACAACTAAAGCACCAGAGTAAAACATCTGATGGACAGCTGACCTAGAAGAAATGTCAGGATGAATCAACAATAACTGCCACATTTGATGTATTGTTTTGGGCAAAGGGAACCTGAACGGGATTGGGGGTGGGAAGTAACATGGTAGATTACTACTACAGTATCTGGAGCCCTGATATCTTGTGCAGGCCAGAAGGTGTAAAGTGGTAAGTCTGCTTAACTATCAGTCTTCCTGTTTTTTCAGTTAAAAGGTAAAGGTAAAGGTTCCCCTTGACAATTTTTGTCCAGTCGTGGTCAACTCTAGGGGGCGGTGCTTATCCCCGTTTCCAAGCCATAGAGCCAGCGTTTGTCCGAAGACAATCTTCCGTGGTCACATGATCAGTGCGACTTAGACACGGAACGCCGTTACCTTCCCACTGAGGTGGTCCCTATTGATCTACTTGCATTTGCATACTTTCGAACCGCTAGGTTGGCGGGAGCTGGGACAAGCGACGGGAGCTCACTCCGTCACGTGGATTCGATCTTACGACTGTTTGGTCTTCTGACCCTGCAGCACAGGCTTCTGCGGTTTAGCCTGCAGTGCCACCACGTCCCTATTTTTTTCAGTTACCCAATTGAAAATAATGGTGGCAGGGAATCAAATGTAAGAGCCTGGACAACTGAGAAGTTAGAACAGAGGTACTTTTGAGGAACTAAATGTCCATCTCCATGGACAAAGCTGGGTGCTCCATGGTTTGCCGTCCCTCTACCCCTTACAGCAGAGCTTCTCTGGTTTCTCCTCTGGATTATTATTATTATTATTATTATTATTATTATTATTATTATTATTATTATTATTATTATTATTATTATTATTATTATTATTATTATTAATAATAATAATAATAATAATAATAATAATAATAATAATAATAATAATAATAATAATAATAATAATAATAATAATAATAATAATAATAATAATAATAATAATAATAATAATAATAATAATAATAATATCATCCTCTGGAGGAGACCAGCAATGGGGCAAATCCCAATCGCCTCTGGCAGACTACACCAGGGAGTTATGATTGCTCTCTTAGCCAAATCTACTTCTCTTGATTTCAGAAACTTATACCCTTTGGCATTATATTCTTAGGAACCGAAAAAAAACAAGACTGCAAAATCACTGCCAGGTTTACTTTTTCCAAAATCCTGAGTCATGGGGATGACAATCCAACAAAGTTAGTTCTTTAAGATAAGCAGGTGCCCTTATGTTGTTTAAGCTCATATTACCACATTTATTAAAAAAGCACTAGCAGCAAATGCTAATGATGCAGAAAAATACAGCATCATTGGAAGGACAGATCCTGAAGCTGAGGCTCCAATACTTTGGCCATCTCATGAGAAGACTCCCTGGAAAAGCCCCTGATGTTGGGAAAGCGTGAAGGCAAGAGGAGAAGGGGACAACTGAGGACAAGTTGGTTGGGCAGTGTTATAGAAGCAACCAACATGAATTTGACCCAACTCCCGAAGGCAGTGGAAGACAGGAGGGCCTGGTGTGCTCTGGTTCATGGGGTCACGAAGAGTCAGACATGAATAAACGACTAAACAACAACAACAACAGCAGCCATTCACTCAAAGCCTTATCCTTGGTCGCCAATCAACTGCTTATGCACATAAATGTACACAAAGCTCTTCTTACAGCAACCCACTATAATTGTGTGCATTGGGATTAGAAATATTAAAAGTGATGGCTTTCATGCAAGGGACACTCGCCTCTCCACTCAGAAGCTGCCCAAGCCTCATACTCCTAACTTTGCTCTCTGCCTCATCAGTGGATAGCAGCTAAATACCTTTGACTCTACTGAATATAAGTAGGACAGCTAACATTTTCAAACCAGCTCTGCTCCCCATCCCCATATCTTTCTCACTAATATCCATCTTTTCCTTGTGTTTTGCTGGACATTAAACTCCCTCTCATGCTCTGCATGGTTTCCCAAAGCTTCTCATGAGCTAGAATATCAACTTCCTTGTGTTTTGTCAAATAAAACATTCTTGACATCCATGTTTTTAATGGTTGCAATTCCATGATACCTTCACTAAATTAGTAATGGGAGTAGGTAAATTCAGTATAAAAGATTTCCGGCCAGAATTTATCCAGTTTGTTCCTCTTGGAACTGAGTTCAGAATTTGTCTTTGGATGTCCACATTTCTTGGAGCTTATCACGCAATTCAGACAATGACAAAATATGTTTGGAAAAATATATATAATTGGAAAACATGCATGGAAAAATACTGAAAGATGCACAAGTGCGCTTAATTCAATGGAAGAAAATATATAGTACAGTTGAAATATGCATTTAAAATATATACATTCTGGGGAAAATGTGCATGGGAATACATCCAGGGTTGGGGAAGTTCACAATCTGGTATGGATCAGGTCAGGAGGAATTTCAGAGCAAAAACTAAAGAAGCTCCATAACCTTGAAATTTGAATGCTCATAGAGGAAAGGTTGATGCTGTGGAATAGAGAAGCAAGTACAGTGGTGCCTCGCTTAACGAGCGCACCGTTTAACGAAGAATCCGTATAGCGATCCCTTTTTGGGGATCGCTATACGGATCTGCCCCAATCACCGCACTCGCTTTGCGACGATTGGGGCGTCCGGCGGCCATTTTGGAGCCGCCGAACAGCTGATCGGCGGCTCCGAAATGGCCCCCTATCAGTGTTTTCGCGCCCTCCCCTTGCTTACCGAGGTCGCGAAAACGCTGCGGGGGGCATTTTAATGGCCGCGGATGACTCGAAATGCCCCCCCGCAGCGTTTTCGCGACCTCGGTAAGCAAGGGGAGGGCGCGAAAACACTGATAGGGGGCCCTTTCGGGTCATCCGGCGGCCATTTTGGAGCCGCCGATCAGCGGCTCCAAAATGGCCGCCGGACGCGAAAACATCGCTGGAGGGGTAAGTTTGGACGCTTATTGGAACGCATTAAACTAAGTTTAATGCGTTCCAATAGGCTTTCCTTGCCCGTACAGCGATGTTTTCGCATAGCGAAGGTTAATCCGGAACGGATTAACCTCGCTATACGGGGCACCACTGTACTGATCCATTCATTGCCCTCCATAAGGCAGCATTTCCGGGCCCTGAAGATGGACCAGTTCATTGGAATAAAGGGATGACAGGGATACTGAAAGTTGTCCAGAGCGGCTGTTACAGTCATCAGGTCTCCTGTTGGTAACATTGTCTTATAGTAAAGGGCAAAGCAAAGTTGTTTCTTCAAATAATTCTCAGCTCAACTCCTGGAAGAGCTGGCATGGCCAATGTTAAAGGGGTGTGGGATCTGTAGCTTAAAATGTCTGGACAGTCAAATGTTCCTCATTCAGGGAAGCATCACTGAAATCAATCACTGAAACCCACCACCACCACTAAACTGCTATATTCTTCAGCTCATTTTAATGTATACCTTCTCCTACTTCTCCTCCTCTCTCCCACACATTTTCTTTCTTTCTTTCTTTCTTTCTTTCTTTCTTTCTTTCCCAATACTCCCCACTCACAAACAGAAAGAAATGTCCTCTGGCCATCAGTGACAACAAGAGTGCTGGGAAAGGTGTCTCCTTCAAAAAGGGCATGGTAAATTAGAATATATAATGTCCTTGCCTACTTTATATAGCACATAGAAAAAGCAGGCAGAGTTAAATACTGTAAGAAGAAGCACTGTTCTGGCTCATGAAATAATTCACATACTTGATGAATTACAAATTACCAAATACTATATATATATTTTCTTTTTTCTTTTTTTAAACACCTCTTGACCACAACCACTGAATTCTTTCTTTTAAACAACCGGCATAAGAAAAGCATCGGACCAGCATCAGATCACTTTGCTTCAGAGTTTGTGAAAATTACTTTTTTAAAACTATAGTTCTCAGAATGCAATGTCATGTCATGTATCTCACTCTTATAATACTATGCTATGCTCTGGCATTTGATTTTTAGAAAGTAACATTTCCAACTCTGCTCTGCTTAGAAATATTACGTCCAGGAATCCTATGAAAATGTATTTCAAATGCATGGTTTTGCATTTAACACCATTTGTACAGTATATGGGTTCTAGAGCAGGTCAGGTCTGATAATATGTATAAACTGATGCTACCATGCTTTAGAGAAGACAAAACTCACTGGGGGGGGGGGGGACAATGCCAGGAAGAGCTGGTACTGCGGATGTTAGCCCTTCAGCACAGCTTATGTTGACTGACTAGGGGTGACAAATCAGGACACAAAGTGAATCTCAATAATAAAACTACAGTGGGGTCTCGACTTATGAACGGCTCAACATACGAACGTTTCGACTTACGAACCGGTCTCATAGGAATATATGGACTCGACTTACGAACTTAGATTCGAGTTACGAACTCTTTTTTTCCTTTTTTAAAAAGCTAAGTCATCTTAGGTTAAAAGGAAAAAAGAAAAAATATCCCCCTCTAGTGGCAGAAGGCTGAATAGCAGCTTCCCATTAGTTTCTATGGACAAAAAGAGCAGATACGGATTAAATGGTTTTCAATGCATTTCTATGGGAAATGCAGATTCGACTTAAGAACTTTTCGACCTGAGAACTGCCTTCCAATACGGATTAAGTTCGTAAGTCGCGACCCCACTGTATAGAACTTTAGCACTTTCAAAAGCAGGAGAATCACGTACAAAGAAAGAATAGGTGTAATGTGTTTATCCCCAAATAAAAAAAAACAGATGCTCTTTCATAGCTCTAAGTGGAATTTTCTGAAGTATAAACTGAGCAAAAACAGGAATTCATAATATAAAACAACCACCAACAGCAACGTTTGAGAACAGCTTCTCTGTTCGCTGTTCATGAAATGTTCTCTGTTTGACCTGACCCAGTGAATATAAAGTTTTATATCTCCTCTGATGGCCAAATATGGACACTTCCACATTTCAACTCTCAACTCCCCCACTGGAAGTAGTAAGCAAAGAGGAAGACATAACACAAGATGGATTTACTTTATAAAGGAAGCCATGACCCTTAGTTTATGAGAGCTGTGCAGGGCTGCCAAGTGTACCATCTTTTAGCATACAACAGCAATGGTCAGTGCTGAGATTCCCACCAACTTTGTTACAAAAGTGGGCATTAATAATATAATTTATAGTCAAAAAAATACCAGAGAAACACGAAGTGTTATAAAATACAGAAACAATCCATACCAACTCAAACCATGGCTATGATCAGAATAATGCTTAAAGCGTTAAGAGAACGCTTTGTTTTGCTTTGGCACACACAGTCCTTTCTCTTCAACACTGTAGTTGACAACTGAATATACCACATGCATAAGGAGCATTGTTAAGAACACAGGCTGCTCTTAATGGCCTTTTCCAGCATCTGATTGTCACAGGAAAGCTGCTTCAAAGTCCTACGTGTACCAGCTTACACTGAGCAGGAATGTGTGCATGTGGCAATACAGGCAGGACTTCAGCATTCAGCACACCGTTGCAAACAGAAAATTCTACACATGGGGGCACGTGGACAAGATCACAGAGTTGCGAGCTGGGAACAGGCATGCAAAGGATTTCCCTGCGATTATCCTGCATACAAATAGTTGTGCTGATTGGTCCCAAATTATTCTGTCATAAAGACTATTTGAACCTATTTCTGAATAGCAACTACACGACAGAAGAATGATCAGAATGGGCTTACCTAATGCACCCAGCCATACCACCTGATAATTGGAACAGCTCACACAATCCTGCCACAGTTCACTACTTAGCCCTGACACTGCTGGCTTCTGTCTTTTAATAACCTCAGTGACAGACTGAGAGCAATTTCTTGGCCAGTATCAGGCCTGTACCAACAAAAGAAGCCTGTTGAATCAGATCAAACACCCTCCTGCCAACCAGATGCCTCTTGGGAGCCTCACAAACAGGACATGAGGATAATCACCCTCTTCCAGGGCTATTTCGCAGCTCTGGAAATTCATACTGCTTATGAACCCAGAAGGAGATAATGCTCTCATGACTTGTAGCACTGACAGACTTATCCTCTGCGAACATATCCACCTAGAAAAGGCAAGTAAAGCTATGTTCCCAGCAGCAGCAGCAGGACTATAGGATGCCTTTTTGATGGAGATGCACTACCTTCCAAATTGAAGCTAATCCTGGAACCAACGCAAGAAAGCTATCAGGTACTGTCCCAAAGAGGTTTCTGGACCACCCCCCACTCCCCGCCTCTTTTAATAGCTCTGAAAGGACAATCCCATTACATGTGCCTTAGGCTTCTGCTGCTGTTTTGCAAAAGGAAAAGATGGGCCTGGGAAAACTCACACCCTGAAAAACACTTCAAGTGAAAGCCTGTAGTAATTATGGGCAAAGTTTCTTTTTTTCTTTTTCTTATATAGACCTTTCAGTGCATGGGATTCATCTAGCAAAGGTGATGTTAACATTTTAAAGCCTTGTATTATATACAGGGGTGGTTTTTTTTGGCTGGAGTTTCAAAGAGTCCTTATACACCAGCCAAAAAGTACAAGATAAAATTCTAAAGCAAAGCTACATGCTACAAAACACTGGAGATCTAATTAGTCAACCTAAATTAGTGTACCTGCAACTACAAGATGGCCCTTGGACCCCAGACTGCTAGCTGTCATTAAAATTTGGCCAATATATTGAACTAACAGAAGTGTAGAGATGAAAGAATAATAACTAGTATTTACATTTTTGGTTGCTTGGTTATTAATAGTTTTACACTCTCACATTTTCTTTGCATTAGGTAATTTTAGAAAAAAACATACGACCAGTTCACGCACATGGATACATATCAAAGTCTCTGGTGCATGTATTATTACTTTACACACATAGCAAGCCAAAATAAGTATTAAAATATTTCCTCTCATAGTCCAATATTCAGAGAGGCTATGAAGCAGAAGTTAAACTATATATTGTATTTTTCCTTGCTACGTGGCCTACACATTTTCTTGTCAAAATCAGAAATGGGGGGGGGCGTAGTGTATAGAAATAAATAGTTATTATTGCATTTTGTAACACCCCCCCAAAAAACACCACATCTCTTTATAAATGATATAATTTTATCATTTAAATGGCAGAATTTAAAATCATTCTACAGTAAAAGCATTTTCAAGCTAGCATACCATTTAGTACTATTAACATTACAGAAAATGATCTATTCACTCTTTTACACTGCAACTGAGTTAAGTCCAGACATAACCGTCACAGTCTCCTGATAACAGTTAAATGATCAGGGCAATCCTGTAGGATTCCATTATTCTGCCGCTTCCTCTCTCCTGGGCATAGTTTTCATACACAAGGTTTTCGTTAAGCATGGTGAATAGAGATGGGCACGGATCAGAAAAATGGTGATTCACAGTTCATCAAGGTGGACAAATCACAAATTTATGATTTTTTCTGATGAATCGCCAAATCAATTTGTCCATTCATTTTTTTACTTTAAAAACCCTATAAAATGGGTCCCCAAGCACGTAGTGATACCAAATTTGCAGGGAAGCTTCTCCTGATGCTCCTTTACAAGTCCTGCAGTTTGGTGAAGTCTGGGTTTCAGAGGTCCAAGTTCTGATCTCCCACAAGTAGGGTCCCCCCTGGAAAGTTTCTTTCAGGCACCCAGAGACACCAATATCACAGAAAAGTTTCTCCTGACTCTCCTCTATAATCCCTCCAAGTTTGGTGAAGAATGGGTTTCAGACACCCAAGTTATATACTCACAAAGTGGGTCACCCCAGCAAAGTGCCCTTTCGCAGCTGGCTTGGGGAAACCCAAAGAGGACAGAAACATTAAGAGCAATATGTGTGGTGGCAGAAACCAGTGTTCCTCTTAACATAGGTTTGCAAACCTTCTACAAACTTTAGTTACAAAGACAAGACATATGAGGCATCGGAAGTCTAGTAAAACATAGAATTGGAGAAGGAGTCATAGAACGAGCTCATCTCAGCAGGAACATGTCGCTTGGAAGTAATTAGTTAAAAATAAATAGGGCCAGTATCCAGTCTCAGTGGAGATAAAGCGTTATTCTCCACCTTCTCTGCTCTGTCCAATCTCCTGCTTGCCGCCACACAAACCAGACATCACCCTGTTATAACAACCAACACTTATACTTGTGCACATCTCCCTGTACAATCCAGAGAAAAGCCTGACTACAGGTGCAACAGACAAAGAAAATTCCAGCCTGGTTACTTCTATCTCATTCCCCCGCCCCCCAAATACCAAAGGAATAATTACACTAAATGTTGTAAATAGAAAGAATAAGTCCACTTCTTTAAAGATGTACAGTAGGACACCCATATCTGCAGGGGACAAGTTCTATGCTCCCCCAGATGCGTGGAAATGTCAACAGTAGTCAACCTATTAAAGAGAGTGAGAGGCAGGGGAAAAACAACGAGGAGGAGATAACTATGTGTCTGCACTCTAGGCTGCGTTGCAGCAATAGCAACTATGCTGGTTCCACTGATATAGGGATCCTACTATAATTGTACATTTTTTGCTGTTTTATAGTTACAGGGGTATGGCCTCACTGAATGATGACAGAGAATTATCACATGGTGCAAATCATCCCAGTATTTAAAGCAAAAAATAAATGCATACTTACAGCTGAAGAATAAACTGCTTTTTTTACACTGCCTTGGCAGGATCACCCCACCACAGTCCAAGATATTTTGGCTTACTGTGGTGATACAGAAAAGATCAATGGCACAGTGTCTCTCATACCACCGAGGTAACAAGAACCCAGTCTAAGAAAAACTCTGTTTCATTGTCTCAGGCAAGGTTCCCTCTCAATCCTCACTGAAAGCAATTAAATCCACAGAATAAAGAATCTGTCCCTCACCAACTACATAATGCTGCTGCTGGAACTGTGAAAAGTGATAATGTCAACAGTGAGAAGTTCCCAACCAACAAGCCAGCCAACCAACCAACCAACCAATTGCTCATATTCCAGCCCAGGCTGAACATAGCACAAAGCATGGACTTAACATTTACTAATAAAGTCAGATATTTAGACATAGTCTTTCATATTTAAAACCTTAGAAGTACAACCCTCTCCTCCCCCCGCCAAAAAAAGAGTTAAATCCTGCACAGTCAGACTCAAGACTAAAACTACCTGATAGGATTATCTCTCAAAGACACCCTACCAACATTAGCTCACATTTTTATGCCAACAGGTATGCCCAGTAATTTCTGCAAGCACCACCAAGAAAGTAACAGACCTCAGTTGTCCTTGCTCCATGGCAACAACTATTTATTGATTAGTTGACTGACTGACTGACTGATTGATTGATTAATTGATTGATTCATTCATTCATTCATTCATTCAATCATTAATTCATTCATATTATTTACATTCCACCTTTTTCCTCATAGGGGCCCACAACAATTAAAACTATACAATACTAACAAGTTTAAAATATTATGCAAAACTATATAAAAAGCAATTAAACACTGATCAAGTTTTTAAACAATTTAAAAAACATTTATACAAATTTAGAAATCTAAATTGGTACTGTACTTCTTCTGCTGCCTGATGCTGGAAGTCCAAGAGGGAGGGGGGCACTCTGGCTTTTTAGGGGAGTGCATTCCAAAGTCTGGGAGCAGCCACTGAGAAGGTCCTCTCTCATGTCCTTACCAAATGAGCTTTTGTACCGCAAAGCAACATGCAAAAGCAAAATCACCAAGGCACCGTGATGAGCAGCCACTGACAGACAATCCCTTGAAGAAACAGCTAAATTAGTGGTCAACTCCGACCTTCACCTGTATAAAGGTATTTTTAAAGGTACCCATATGTAATAGATGTGACATATTGATAGTAACAAGTGGACTGCCTCCTAGTTTGAAGAAATGGTGGGATGGGAGACAATTTCGTTCAGTCCACATTTTCACAGAAAAGTACCAAGTCTGCACTTCCTATGTCAATAAACAAAGTTGCACATAAAATATATACATATTTTCTGAAGGCTGATAATTAAAATGAGAGCTGATGCAGAAAAAAATTAATTTGAGAAAAATTGGAAAATGGGGAAAAATTAAATTGACAGTTTTTACAGATACATTAAGTAGTTATCAGCAAAACTATATACTGCACCTTAGTTATGAGTAACTGAATTCTAGTGGCTAACTTTTCACCATAAATGCTGAATATTTCTTTTAAACTGCTGAGTGTTTATAGTAAAACAGCTTATTCTGTGTAATGTAATATGCAACCTGACATTAGCTTTTAAAAAGGTCAAGTACCATTTAGAATCCTTCAACCCTATATTTACCATATTTTACCTCCTGCAAACTTGCTTTTTAATTGGGCTAAAACAGGTTTTGTTTCTTAGTGTTTGAGATGACTGAGTTATCAGGAATATCAAAACTATGTTGTCAGATAGTTGAAAAACCGCTCACCATAAAAAATGGTGCTGCATGATGAACTATTTCTGAAACCAGAGAGAGAATAATGATATGTATGCAACCAATCACCAGAATATTAGTTTTCACATTCTTCTCTACTACTGTATGTGGAAGAACTATAAAATAAACCACATTATCACTGCAGCTTATTTAGTCTGAGGAACAACTAAAGAAGATATGCAGAATTTGAGGCCCAGCAGATGGTTTTAGATTGCCATCCCCATCTCTCACCCTTGGGTACACTGGGGTAGAGTTGACTGTGGAGTTGAATTCCAGTAACATGGGAAGAGGCACACATTCCCCAACCATGAGCTAAAATTCTAAAACGCCAGCAAGCCTTCCACTCATCTTAAAGAACTTTGAGATTACCCAGAGAGGACTATAGTATTTTAGTTCCTCTGAACAGGCCTAGTGGGAATTACAAGAAAATGTTGCAGTATCAAAATTTCTTTTTACAGTTCCAGGCACTCTGTTCTTCTGTCCCAATATGTGGTTCCTCTGCAACCAATACTCAGTATTCAAAGATGACTGAGCATGTTCAGTCTCTACTAGGCTGTTTTAGAGGTTGAAATGTGACTTTTTTTCCTACTAACTTTTTTTCATTAAACTTCTCACATGCCTCCAGATAGTTCACTCTTATCTGTGGTTTAGCGGTACCGTATTTTGATGACAAAAGCATCAAAACCTCAATGTCGGAATGCAGCGAATAAAATAAAACAAAGAACTGGAGTAATGTAACAAATTGAGAATGTAACAAATTTGTTGGGGGGAAACAGATGTATAGAGTTTGGTTTGTTTATCATAATATATGTCTGAACCAAAGGATTCAAATTACTAAAAAGGAGACACCAACCAAACATTAAGAACTTAATGTTCTTAAGAAAGAGCTGCTTGACAAGGGAATGGATTGTCTTGGCATGAGATGATATCTTCTTCATTGGTGGTTTCCAAACACAGGATGGGTGGCCACCTGTCAAAGATGCTTCAGTATCGGGTTTCCTGCAGCAGTCGGGAGTTGGACTAGATGATCTATGGGGTCCCTTCCAATTTTGCAGTCCTACAATTCTGTATCTGCCAAGTAAATGATCAGGCTGCCAAAGAACATTTTGTGTTCTCAGGAAATGACCAAGTTTTTACAGCATATCCCAACCAGCAAAAGAAAACAAAAACAAACCCCCTGTTTTGCTTTGGTGTACGGTGCATTTGTTTTCCAAACTATAAGGATGACAAAAGCCTACTAAGCCTAACATTAATTCAGCACATAGTTCCTTTGAATTCTCATTGCCAAGAGCTTTTGGGAAGTGCAACACAGATCCCCAAGGGCACCTGTTCCTTTTCGGCTGATAAAACACATCACCTCCTGAACTGTCTACGTACAGAGTGCTTTCACCGCTGGAACATTCCAGAGCACAAACATTTCAAAAGGAAAATTCTAACAACCCATTTTAACTGTTCTTCTCTTTGATCTCTTTGTTCCTCCTCACTTTCTGCTACAGAGGAGGAGGTTAAGATTTCCCAAGAGAAGCTCGACTCCCAGTAAGCAGCCTGAGCAAAGCTCCCTAAAGCACTGACCTACTGTACGCAAAAAGTATTAATAAGGATTACACACACCTCCCTCTCTTAGCCAACTGTAAGAGCTCAAGATAACCACTTGCAGCCATTAAAAGGCTCTTGTGCTGCTTTCACCATCTTCAGGCTGAGTGCCCGACAATCTTTGGCAAGAAGGATACTTATTGTTGGCTTAAATGCCTCCTAAACAAACAAGAGTAAGAGCCTTAACAGAACAGACGCTGTGGTCTATTTGTACCTTTTCATTTTCAGCTCAGTTGGTGCAATTATCTGAAACTGCAAGTCCCGGTTCAACTTTACAGTAGGTCTCCCTTTGCCCAAACAGAATTCCTATCTGCAAAGGCTATTTTAATAAAGTTGAATAAACAATATCTGAAAGCTTAAAAAAAGTTAAAAGGGGGGGGGGGAGTGAAGGGTTGGTTCAATTTCTTTCTCCCCTAAATCCCCAGGTTGTAACCTAGGAGGATAGTCCTAATATTGCATTTGGGGAAGAGGAAAGATGAGTAAAAATAAATCCCAAAATATTGCAGAAATATGACAAATACTACACCAGATGCAATCCTGGAAGCACTCTGAGAACAGCTACCAATTGTGGACTTTTTATGCAGGCGGGAGTAGAGTTGCCAGACGTCCGGCAAAAGGAGGACATGCCCTCCTTTTTAGCCTGTCCTCCATCTGGCAGGCAAAGCTAAAAACCTTTTAAATGTCTGGCTTTTGTAATATTTTATGTTATAATTTTGGATTGGAGGGGAAGAGGTGGAAGGTGGAAAGCAGTTTCTGATGGGGTCACGATCTAAGATACCACTTTGGGCTGTAAATCAGCCACACCCACGTGGAGCCTTTGCTTCTGGAGGTGACTTCCTGATTCATTCTGAGCAAGCTGCGCGTAAAGATTAGCAAGGAAAGGAGAGCAAGATACTGTATATACATACACAGATAGACACATACACAAGTGAGAGGGAATGGGCAAAACAAAAGGAGAGAGTTGAGAAAGACTGGTGACTGGAGAAGGCAGGGTCTTTTTTTAAGGGAAAAAGAAGTTTGTCTGGATGTACTATTTGAGCGAGCAGCAGGAGTCGAGAAAGGAGAGATGGCGGCGACAGCTAGAAAAGACTGAGGGAGGCTGAAGGAGAAGAAGTGAAGCTGCAGGGAAGAGGAGTCAGAGCAAGAGTGGGGCTCTGCGCCAGGCGTCTGCCAGAGAAAAAGAGGAGAGGGAGAAGAGGTGGCAGCTGCCGCAGCAGCAAAAGGAGGCAGGAAAGAAAGGGGAACCTTCTTGCAGAGCTTGCCTCGGCGCAAGTGAAGGAGCAACAACAGCAGGTGCCAGGATATGTCATGTAATTAATAAAGATTATAAGGTAATAATTGTACAATTGGCTGTTTAAATAATTTTTTTTGGTATTTTGGAAAAAAGCCTCCATTGAATTTATTATTATTATTTAACATGACTGTTTCTTGGTCGGTTCACTAAGAGACATTTATTGGCATCTATTGTAATAAAATTGTATTGATTGCAAGTTTAATCCAAAACGATTCAAATAAAACATTCAATACATCCTCCTCTGTCCTCTTTTTTGACTTTCTATGTCCTCCTTTTGGTGCCCATGTATCTGGCAACTCTAGGTGGGAGCATGTACAGTGGTGCCTCGCTAGACAGTTACCCTGCATGATAGTTTTTTCGCTAGACACTGACTTTTTGCGATCGCTATAGTGATTCACAAAACAGTGATTCCTATGGGGGGGGGGATTTCGCTGGACAATGTTTGGTCCCTGCTTCGCAAACCGATTTTTGCTAGACGACGATTTTGACAGCTTCCTCCGCGCTCACAAAACAGGTGTTTTCGGGACCTAAGCTTCGCAAGACAGCGATTTAAACAGCTGATCGGCGGTTCACAAAGCGGCTTTCCTATGGCCGATCTTCGCTAGACAACGATTCTTCCCCACTGGAATGCATTCCAATGGGGAAATGCTTTTCGCTAGACAATGATTTCGCTAAACAGCGATTTCAATGGAATGGATTATCATCGTCTAGCGAGCACCACTGTACAGGAAGCTCCTGGAAACCCATGCTCTCTGCCCCAGAGATCTCTTTCCTCTAATTTGTGTAGCCATGTTTAGAGAAACTAACCACTGCTGTAGAGCACTCTCTGGAAGAAGAAGAGAGCAAAATCCCCACAGCAATTGGGTCTTCTAGCTAAAAGTAGGACACACTGATCTTCGTGTTGCAGCTGGGTTTTTTGCTAGAATTAAAAACAACCCTTCCAGGGTTTTTCCCTTGTGAAAATATACAGTTACTGTAAACGATAACTGCATATTGTTTCACAGGCATAATTATTCTTTGCTCATCAGATTTTTTTCCCAATGACTCTGAACAACCTCATTTTTAAAAGCAATCAAATCTATCAAGGCCAAGTATTTTCTCAGTGGATGCCATGGCACATTTCAGCTGTACAAAAGGCAAAATGGGTGAAGACCTCCTAAGTCACAATGAATAAACTCAAAGGAAGAGGACTGTGTTCCGAGATGAGTGTGTTCTTAGCAGAATGTGAAAAGAAGAACAAAGCTTTCTTCACTCTACTTGTTTACTATATTTATAGCCAAACTTTGACCCTCAACAGCTCCCAAGGCAGTTTAGAGTAAAGCCATCAGCTCTGCTCTGTATCCTGAGTGGAAAGGAATTCCATGTAGAAAAAGGATACTGCATGAAATAAAGCATCTTTGCAGAAAATCTGAGTTTGGAGGAAAAGAAGGGTTTGAAGGTGGAGAGGAAACAGATAGATCACATTGAGTGGGGTGAGATGGGAGACAATGAAAAAGAGGAAGATGTGGGATGAGGCCAAAACCAGGGCAAGGTGAAATTAACAGGGATATACAGTACAGTGGGGTATCTACTTAAGAACTTAATCCGTATTGGAAGGTGGTTCTCAAGTTGAAAAGTTCTTATGTTGAATCTGCATTTCCCATAGGAATGCACTGAAAACCATTTCATCCGTATCTGCTCTTTTCCGTCCATAGAAACTACAGTGGAACCTCTACTTAAGAACTTAATCCGTTTTGGAATGGTGTTCTTAAATTGAAATGTTCTTAAGTTGAAGCAAGATTTCCCATAGGAATGGACTGAAAACCAATTAATCCGTTCTGGCTGTTTTTTTGTTATGTAGAGGTGCATTCGTACATTGAAGCATTAGTTCCCATAGGAACTAATGCAAAGCTGGTTAATACGTACTCTACCACTAGGGGGAGATTTTTTTTTTTAACCTAAAATGACCTAAGGTTAAAAAAAGAGCAGGAAAGGTTTTTTTTCCTGTTCTTACCTTGGATTTCTGTTCTCAAGTAGAAGCAAAATTTAGCAAATGGAGCTGTTCTTAAGTTGGATTGTTCTTAAGTAGAGACGTTCTTAAGTAGAGACCCCAGTGTATGGTGTTCTTGGACAACTCCCAGGGCTCCCCCAGAAGAAGGGAATGGTAAGCCACTTCTTTTTATTCCTGACCTTGAAAACTCTGAAAAAGGGTTATCCTAAGTCAGAATTGACTTGTTGGCACATAATTATTATTAGCTGGCTGGATAGCTCAGCGGTTTAGGTATCTGGCTGCAGAACCAGAGGTTGTGAGTTTGATTCCCCACCACTTTTGTTTACTCTCTACCCAGAAAACCTTGAAAGGGGCCACTGTAAGTCGGGATTGATTTGATAGCTTATTATTGTTAGTTTTATTTATATGCTGCATTTCCCCCAACAAGGGACCTAAAGCGGCTCATAATATTAAAATCCACACAATTTAAAAACACAGTAAGTTAAATATTGATAGGGTGTCCTTAGGAAGTCTGCCAGCCAGTGTCTAAGATTTCTCAGTAGAGAGGTTTATTTATTTATTAAATTTATACCCCGCCCCTCTAGACCATGTCTACTCGGGGCAGCTTACAACATAAAATATTTCAATATAAAATATATATAATCATAAAAAATACAATTACTATATTAGTTAAAACAATTAATTGAAGAAAGGATTACCAAGATGGGGTAGGTACACCCTTATTTCAGCTCTCCTGTGGATTTCCTGCACGGGTAGTGAATTGGACTAGAATTAGATGACCTTTCATGATCCTTTCAACTCCACAATTCTGTTATTCTATGAAAAAAAAAACTTCCCCATCAATGAACTTCATAAGCCATGTATAATTTGCCATCGCTCTAGGTTACTGTGACAATGGAGTGGTATAAGGACAAATCCGTCATTCCTCAGCTCAGAACAGTAAGAACCAGTTCCCAGGCCCCATTCCAAATTCTGATGACTCCCCTGGGAACTACAGACAGAACAAACCCACATTTCACAGACAGACTAGACAGTAACAGAACTTGGAAAAGTGCCCATATTGGTTAGGGGATTCTAGAAATTGTATTTAAAATGTCGCTTTTCAAGCTCTGGACATCACACAAGTCCTTCAGGAAGGATGGAGAAGAAATTCAAACAAATATTAAAGGCAGTCTGAGATTCTATCAAACTCTAGATGAGTGTGCTATAACATTTAAAATATTATTTTAGTCAAGATGCTTTTAAACTACTAACTAGTTTATGTTTTAGTATTATACGTTCTTTAACTTTAATAGTGTAAATTGTGTTTTTATTCATACTTTTAAAAAAAATCATGTTATGAGCTGCCTTGGGTCTCAATTCTAGGAAAAGGCAGGACATAGTGAAACAAACAAAATGAATTCAAAAACAGAATACTCTTTGTTCTGATTCTGTAGGAAGTAAGTGGAACTGATATTTCTAAGATAAACAGACAAACAATAGCTCTAGAGAATCCTAGGTGCTGGATTTTTACTTCATCAACACGTTGATATATAATCGTAGCAGGATATGGAATGGAAGCCACACTTCAGTGCCAAACTGATAAATGGGGAAAAAAAATTTCATTCCAAATTCCAAGTGAAGGAGGTATAATTCTGATTGGGACTTCAAGAGACCACAGGCTTAAAGCACAACTCCCTATGGTCATGACCTAACTCAAAATCACACCAGCTGTTTAGTTTTAGAAAGCAAACTTGCATCCCTGGATAAATCACATGGAATTGCTATGTTGGCAATGAAATGTGCATGTTTTCATATTCTGTAACTAAAACTGGCTTTATATGCTGAAATGTTTCATGCTTCTGTGTTGTTGTTTTATTATATTAAATGATTGATGCATGTTTGTTAATTAGTGTTTCGATGATGACAACGGTGCCATCAAGGTGATTCCAACGGTTGCCAACCCTTTCCAGGGTTTTCTAAGTACAGAGTACTCAGAAATGGATTGCCATTCCCCACTTTTAGTGGTGTGCTGGGACTGTGCCCAGAAAGCATAGTGGGGAATCAAACTGAGAAAAACAGTGGGGAATCAAATACCGCTAATTCAGCAGTGAGGTACCCAAATCAATGAACTATCTATAGGTATTGTTTTATTGCTGTCCAAACACATTCAATATATGAATAACATTGTATGTATCTTGGGCCTCAGATATGCCTCCAGTGGTTCCTCATCTGACGGGTAATATCCATGCAGATCTCTTTAGCTTTAAGATTTGGGTAGTGGAATGTTTCTGCAGCTGTGTACAGTTGATGCCTACAATCTAGACCAGGTTTGTCCAACCTGCGGCCCAAGGGCCGCATGCGGCCCAGGTCGGCTCATAATGTGGCCCAGTGCAATTTTTTATTTTTAAAGAAACTCCAAAGTTTCAAGTTACACTGCCGGCACTTGCGGCCGGAATGCGGCTGGGGCACGTCACAATGGGGGGGGGAGAGGGAAGGAAGGAGCGGGAGGGGAGGGGAGAGGGGGCTATGTGACGGCATTGTGCCGTCCCCGTCAATAGGTGGACCCCCTCCGGGCCCCATAATGCCACCGAAGTTGAAGCTGGCAGCCTCTGCTGTCTGAGATCGCAGCTGCCGGTAAGCGCGCTTGGAGCGGGGCTGTGGAGGATGGCTACGGCTGCCCCCCCATGCCCAAACCAAATTTATGTGCGGCCCAAACCAATTTTTCATCTTCTAATGTGGCCCAGGGAAGGTGAAAGGTTGGACACCCCTGATCTAGACCCATAGACAAGTTAGTCTGACATGTTCCCCACTCTTCCTTTAGAGACTTGCAAGCATGCGGCCATTTTATAATGAAACAAAATTAAAACAAGATTTACAACATATAGAAAGCAATCCTCTCCTTTTAAACATTTCATTTGTTCTGCTCTGTCTCGTGCAAGGCAAACATAAGGAACACTATTTATAGGCAAGTGCTAGAGCTTTTGGTGGGTCCTGAGAGTTAATAACTTGCTCACAAGGCAGAGTGTGCATAAGTATCCTCTCAGACAGCAGCTGTTGATCTGGAGATAATCCGTCAAGAGTTGTGCCATGGAGCTTCTCTTCTCTCCTGCCCAGTGAGACAGCTTTGGTTAGACCGTATGTTCCAGACACATTACGTGCCTGCGACGGGTGTGCATGACTGACTCAGTGAAAGCCAGGATGTTTGCAGTTTGTTCTGCTGCACTGAACATACACGCTACAGCCTTTTTACAGTCTGCCTATGTCCATGAAAAGTCAAGATATTTCATTATTATTTAGTATCAATTAGATGTGCCTTGCTGGAGTCATTTAAAAAAAAAATTCCAGAGAGAAGGCAAAATAAGTAGGCTGAACCCAGACATCTGAAAATCTATTGTTTAAGCCACTTGTATCAATGTACCTTTCTCTGGAAAACTGAAAACCCAGCTGCTATCTTTCAGATCTTTGTAACTTAACAGTGTGCTGTGGACGTCTCTCGTCAAAGAAGGAATGCTTCCAAAGGAGCGTTGGCAGCTTCTGCTGATCTATAATGCTGCAACTTGCCTCCTAGTAGAAGGTTTAGGAGAAGGAACCTATTCTGTTGCAACTGCACTAACTATAAATCTGTTTCCAAGCATGGTTCATAATGCTGGTTTTAACAATAAGATCTTATATAACTTGAGTCTGCCACATCTGTTCAAATACGAATAGTGCCACCTCTAATCATGACATAAATTGTGGCCACTTATTAATGAGTTGCCACTCAGACTGCTCGTTGCACACCAAGTTGTGCAAATGACATGTGACTAGAAATGCAAATAGCTACCAGTTTGTGGTGGTTGTTTAGTTGTTAAGTCATGTCCGACTCTTCATCAGCCAATGGACCAGAACGCGCCAGGCCCTCCTGTCTTCCACTGCCTCCCGGAGTTGGGTCAAATTTATGTTGGTAGCTTCGATGACAATGTCCAGCCATCTCGTCCTCTGTCATCCCCTTCTCCTCTTGCCTTCACACTTTCCCAGCATCAGGGTCTTTTCCAGAGAGTCTTCTCTTCTCATGAGATGGCCAAAGTATTGGAGCCTCAGCTTCAGGATCTGTCCTTCCAGTGAGCACTCAGGGTTGATTTCCTTCAGAATAGATGGGTTTGATCTCCTTGCAGTCCAGGGGACTCTCAAGAGTCTCCTCCAGCACCACAATTCAAAGGCATCAATTCTTCAGCGGTCTGCTTTCTTTATGGTCCAGCTCTCACTTCCATACATCACAACAGGAAAAACCATAGCTTTGACTATTCGGACTTTTGTTGGCAAAGCTTTTTAAGATGCTATCTAGGTTTGTCATCACTTTCCTCCCAAGAAGCAGGCATCTTTTCATTCTGTAGCTGCTGTCCCCATCTGCAGTGACCATGGAGCCCAAGAAAGTAAAATCTATCACTGCCTCCATATCTTCCCCTTCTATTTGCCAGGAGGTGATGGGGCCAGTGGCCATGATCTTAGTTGTTGTTGTTGTTTTTTAATGTTGAGCTTCAGACCATTTTTGCTCTCTCTTCTTTCACCCTCATTAAGAGGTTCTTTAATTCCTCCTCACTTTCCGCCATCAGAGTGGTATCATCTGCATATCTGAGGTTGTTGATATTTCTTCCAGCAATCTTAATTCCGGCTTGGGATTCCTCCGGTCCAGCCTTTCGCATGATGTATTCTGCATATAAGTTAAATAAGCAGGGAGACAATATACAGCCTTGTCGTACTCCTTTCCCAATTTTGAACCAATCAGTTGTTCCACATCCAGTTCTAACTGTTGCTTCCTGTCCCACATATAGATTTCTCAGGAGATAGATAAGGTGGTCAGGAACTCCCATTTCTTTAAGAACTTGCCATAGTTTGTTGTGGTCCACACAGTCAAAGGCTTTTGCTAACAGTTAATAATTGGCAATCCATCAGCACAATTCACACAACTGTGTGTATAATAAGATTTTGGTGTTAAGACATTAAACCCATTAAAATGACAATGCTCAAGCATTTCAAATTACCAAAATAATTAATAAAACACTTATTAACAATGAGATATTGAAAGTTTTAAAATTTTCTGTTGCATACAGCATTCCTAAGAAGTGCCTTTTGAAATTTTTGCTATTTCAAACATGTTGTGACTTTACTATTCACTGTGCAGAAAACACATACTAATATTTAAGGAATAAAAACATGTATTTTTTTATTGTTGTGTCCTCATTTGTCCAACATGCAGCTTTTCATAACTAGATAGTGACAGACACAGGCTGCAAAGATAAAGGGCCAGGGTGGATAAAAATCAATGATTTAAAAAAATCAAATTGATTCAAACTGTCCAAAATCCAATTTTAAAATTTAAATTAAATCTACCCTATCAGGACAGCAGCAAGTTCTAGAAAATAGGAGAAGTATCTGATTCTCTGCTTGGCATCTTGTATTGAAGTAACCCTGGTAGCTGGGCTGGAGAAGACTAGTTCCTGAAACTGAAGAAAACTGGTGGGTAAAGTGCACCTTGAAGGTGAGCTTTGAGATTCTCAAGGCACTAAAAAGCCTCCCTCTCACCAATATCCACCCCATTAACTATTTCCTTTGTTCTGCTGTTTTTTGGTGGGAAACATGTAGTACCCCAGCTCTTTCCATGCAAAAAAATCAAAACAGACAGTGGACATTCGCTTGTTTCTGGATTTGAATTTTTTTTGGCATTCTTCCCCATTTCCAAACATAGTGCAGCCTGCTGTAAGTGCTGGAGCTAACAATTTGGCCGCCAGGGTAATTGAAGTTGTCTCCTCCACCTTAAAGAATGGGTGGGAAATCTGAGGCCCTCCATCTGTTGCTGGTCTCCAACTTCCAGTAGCTTCCAGCAGCATGGGCAATGGCTGGGAATAATGGGCATTATAGTTCAATAGCCTCTGGAGGGCCACAGCTTCCCAATCCCTGATTCACAGAGATTATAATTTATTATCAGTTATACTGATACCCCAATTCTCCTCACCTGAGCTCAATGCAGCAGCCTTGGTTCTCCTCTTCCCCACTTTGTCATCATGACAAAATTTCTGTCAGGCTGAGATAAAGTTTTTGGCCTAAGGACACCTAATAAATTTCATGGCTTGGTGGGGATTAGGAACCTGGATCACCCATTTCTCAATAAAATATTCAAACCATGATGCTCTACTGGGTGCTACAGCTAAACTAACGAAGTGTGTGAGTGAAGCTTTATTCTTCTTTCTTTCTAATCTGCAGCAAGGCTAAATAGAACCCACAGTTTACCCACATTTCATTCAGCATCTGTGCTTGCTCTCCTATGGGCTGTGCACCTCTTCACTTGTGTCTTTCTGCAACCCACAAATGCCACACAAACTACGTCTGGATCTTGACAACATTCCCTATTTCTGGCTCTTTAAAACACACGTATACACACACATTCATAGTTTTTCTAATCCAAAATCAACATTTTTTTTCTGCATATCCCTAGAGTCACCCCACCCCTCCCGATTCCTTAGGGTCCATTCCTTCTCTCCTCCTGTACTCAGACTGCAGAGTACATACATATGTAGACGCCCATTTTGCTTATACTGTAACTGAGGTAAATCTCTCAGAAGAAATAAATGAAACCAGATGAAGGGGGGGAGGGGAATTGTTTCGAGAGTGCAGCTTTAAAATAAGCATGTGTAAAATAGCATATAGATTTTATTCAGGTACTGAGCCAGAATTTTTGGCAAAGCCTACACTGACAAAAGCCCCCTGCAAACAAATCTCTCATAATAAAGGCTAATTGACAACTGCAGAGCACCAAATGAGGGACTGCCACTACTTAATTGCAGGTCAGTTTCACTAAGCTTCCTGCTATATTTAATGCCAGGCAAGCGGTAGGCGGGAGGAAGAGGTGCATAGAGTCTCTACAGCAAAGTTTCGCCGTGCATGAGCATTTAAGCTGTGAAGAATTTACCGCAAAACCCTTTCTCAACAAATTAGCAGGACAAGGCCGACTCGCACACTTTCTCAGCAAAAGTAGGTCACGACTTCTCTGAATGGTTCCCTCTGAAGACTGTGCCCAGAATACAGATCAAATCCTTTTTAGTGGATTAGAAATCATAGCTTGAGAAGTAAATTTATATAGTACTAATTATTACCAGAACAATAGATTGTGGCCTGCTGCTTCTTAATCTGCAGATAGTTTAATTGCCCAAATGTATCTGCTTCCCAAAATAAGTGGCTGAGACTGACTGAGTTAAACTCACAGGAGCAATTTTACTTTCGTTTGACTTTCAAACAAAATAAACCCAGAGCTATTTAGGTAAATAACACTGCTATGATATTTGCATATCTTCCTGACTAGATCCAGACTGTTTTTCTAGTGTTGTGGTTTGCCAATGTGAACTCACAATGCAACAATTACCAAGTTAGCCATATATGATCCATGGCTTTCAAAAAATTACAGTGGTGCCTTGCTGTGTGAAACATCGCTGAGCAGTAAGAAAAAAGCCATTGGAATGCATTAAACTTAGTTTAATGCGTTCCAATCGGCTGATTTACTCACCGTTCAGCGAAGGTGAGTACTCACCCTCCCCTCGCTTAACGAGGGCGCGAAAACGCTGCGCGCGGCCACCGCTTACCGACCTTCGCTCTGCGATTTTCGCCCATTGGGGGCATCGCTCTGCGATCGCATTAGCGATCGAAAAAGCGTCACTGTAGAGCGAATTCATCGCTCTACGGTGCGCTCGTTCTGCAAGGCACCACTGTAGTTGCAATCTGCTGGCTTCAACCCCTTCATGGATTGCTGCCTTGTCATGGCGAAAGGGTTTGAGTAATTCAGAGAAGCTATGGGCTACGCTGTGCAGGGACAGACAGGTCATAGTGAAGAATTCCGACTAAACGCGATCCACCTGGAGCAGGAACTGCCAAGCCACTCCAGTATCTTTGCCAAGAAAACTCCATGAACAGAAGATGAGCCCCTCAGGTCAGAAGGCGTCCCAACATGCTACTGAGGAAGAGTGGAGGACAAGTACAAGTAGATCCAGAGCTAATGAAGTGGTTGGGCCAAACCTGAAAGAACACTCAACTGTGGACATGCGTGGAAGTGAAAGGAAAGGCTGATACTGCAAAAAAAAAAAAAATTGCAAAGGAACCTGGAATGTAAGATCTATGAACCTTGGGAAGCTGGATGTGGTCAAACAGGAGATGGCAAGAATAAACATTGATATCCTGGGCGTCAGTGAACTAAAATGGATGGGAATGGGTGAATTCAATTCAGACAATTATCATACCTGCTATTGTGGGCAAGAATCCCGTAGAAGAAATGGGGTAGTCCTTGTAGTCAACAAAGGAGTTGGAAAAGCTATACTGGGATATATCACAGTAATCCCAGTTTATGCACCAACCACCAATGCTGAAGATGGCTGAAATTGACCAGTTCTATGAAGACTTACAACACTTTCTAGAACTGACACCAAAGAAAGAGGTTCTTCTCATTCTAGGGGATTGGAATGCTAAAGTAGGGAGTCAAGAGATAAACGGAACAACAGGTAAGTTTGGGCTTGAAGTTCAAAACAAAGCAGGGCAAAGGCCAATAGAGTTTTGTCAAGAGAACAAGCTGGTCATCACAAACACTCTTTTCCAAAAACACAAGAGGCGACTCTACACATGGACATCACCAGATGGGCAACATCGAAATCAGATTGACTATATTCTCTGCAGCCAAAGATGGAGAAGCTCTATACAGTCAGCAAAAATATGACCTGGAGCTGATTGTGGGACTGATCATCAGCTTCTTATAGCAAAATTCAAGCTTAAACTGAAGAAAGTAGGAAAAACCATGGTGCTAATCAGGTATAATCTAAACCAAATCCCTTATGACTACACAGTGGGAGTGAAGAACAGATTTAAGGAACTAGATTTGGTGGACAGAGTGCCTGAAGATCTATGGATGGAGGCTTGTAACATTGTACAGGAGGCAGCAACAAAAACCATCCCAAAGAAAAGGAAATGAAACAAAGCAAAGTGGCTGTCCAACGAGGCCTTACAAATAGCAGAGAAGGGGAAACAAAATGCAAGGGAGATAGGGAAAGGTACAAAAAATGGAATGCAGACTTCCAAAGAATAGCAAGGAGAGACAAGAGGGCCTTTTTAAATGAACAGTGCAAAGATACAGAGGAAAAGAATAGAAAGGGGAAAACCAGAGATCTGCTCAAGAAAATTGGAGATGTTAAAGGAACATTTTGTGCAAAGACGGACATGATAAAAGACAAAAATGGCAGGGACCTCACAGGAGCAGAAGACATCAAGAAGAGGTGGCAAGAACACATAGAGGAATTATACCAGAAAGATCTGGATGTCCCGAACAACCCAGATAGTGTGGTTGCTGACCTTGAGCCAGACACCCTGGAGAGTGAAGTCAAGCAGGCCGTAGAAAGCATAGCTAACAAAAAGGCCAGTGGAGGTGATGGCATTCTAGTTGAACTATTTAAAACCTTAAAAGATGATGCTGTTAAGGTGCTACACTCAATATGCCAGCAAGTTTGGAAAACTCAGCAGTGGCCAGAGGATTGGAAAAGATCACTCTACATCCCAATCCCAAAGAAGGGCTGTGCCAAAGAATGCTACAGCTACCATACAACTGCACTCATTTCACACGCAATGTTATGCTCAAAATCCTCCAAGGTAGGCTTCAGTAGTATGCGGACCGAGAACTCCCAGAAGTACAAGCTGGATTCCAAAGGGGCAGAGGAACTGGAGACCAAATTGCTAACATGTGCTGGATTATGGAGAATGCCAGAGAGTTCCAGAAAAACATCTACTTCTGCTTCATTGACTACGCAAAAGCCTTTGACTGTGTGGACCACAGCAAACTATGGCAAGTTCTTAAATAAATGGGAACGCCTGACCACCTTATCTCCTGAAAAATCTATATGTGAGATACGAAGCAACAGTTAGAACTGGATATGGAACAACTGATTGATTCAAAATTGGGAAAGGAGTACAACAAGGCTGTATATTGTCTCCCTGCTTATTATATGCAGAATACATCATGCGAAAGGCTGGACTGGATGAATCCCAAGCCGGAATTAAGATTGTCAGAAGAAATATCAATAACCTCAGATATGGAGACAATACCACTCTGATGGCTCACTGGAAGGACAGATCCTGACGCTGAGGCTCCAATACTTTGTCCATCTCATGAGAAGAGAAGACTCCCTGGAAAAGACCCTGATGTTGGGAAAGTGTGAAGGCAAGAGGAGAAGGGGACGACAGAGGATGAGATGGTTGAACAGTGTCATCGAAGCGACCAACATGAATCTGATCAAAGTCTGGGAGGCAGTGGAAGACAGGAGGGCCTGGTGTGCTCTGGTCCATGGGGTCATGAAGAGTCAGACATGACTTAACAACTGAACAACAACAAAAGCTGGCTTCAAATTTTACCTCACGTGGTTCCCTATTTCACTCTGTGAAAACAAGGGGATACCTGGCTTAACTATGAAGATTTATTGAACAATAACTCTGGTTTTCCAGCAAGTTCTTCTTTACTCAGTAACTATGTGGACTCAAATCAATCATCCCTTAACTTTTGCTTCAGCCACTTCTAAAAACAGTTCATTCCATCAAACTTCTCCCAGTCAGTAGGTCTGCAAAGGGGTGAGTGTCAACTTACACAAAGGCTTCTGCAACATAGGTGACATGCCCATTCCCCCTCAGTAATTTTCTCCTGGGCCACAGTTGTTTCCTAGGGTTTCCCCCTCCTCCAGAGATCCCCTTTCTTGGGATAGATCAACACTGTCCATTCTGTCCCCTCTGGTTCTCCTAACTGAACTCTTATTCCCTCCCTCCCTTCCTCTTTCTTCCTAATATGGCAGCTTTGACAGGGACTGACATTTCTGTCTTTTCTCTATTTCTTCCTTAGCGAGTTTCATTTGAACCTCGGGCAGTTCCTTCCATCACCCTTTCCTTCTGGCTCTCCTTTCTCTTGTTTCCCACTCACTTTCCTTCTCCCCTTTTGTTTCCTCCTCTAACTTCTCCTTCTACTCAATTCCTATGTTGTCTTCTTCTTCTCCCACCATCAGATACCCTTCTGTCAATTGGTGGTTCCTTTCCCATTTTCCCCCCTGCCAAAATCAGTCTCTCTCATCGATAGTCCCACGTCCAGGTTCCCCTCTTATCCTGATGTGCTCTATAAATTGAGTTTCTCCTTCCCTGAATCTTCCACACCAGTGGAAGTAGCCACAGAATGAGATATCCTAGATGTATTTTAGAAGCATTTTGAGACAAATTTTCCAAGTTTCATGCTTTTCTCTTAACAACCCTAAATAGCATGTGGAGTTTTCTTTTGATTTTTTTTCTTTGTCTTATAATAAATATTTCCAAGGTGCCATATCATAATTCGCTACTAGAAGGAAAATACATTTCTTTGTATTTTTCCAGCCCACTGACTACAACAGAATACATAAATAATGTGAAATTCAGTTCAATGCAATAAATAAATAAAATACATGACTGGAGCAACAATAACAATAATGGCAACCTAGCTACCGAGAATCATCAGTAATCTTTCCAGTTCCTTCTAAAAGTTAACATTCCAAATGATGATATTATCTGAAGAGATACTCTATTTGGTAGGGTGGGGTGGGAGGATTAATGCTTCTGGTGGCGAAATATACCAATACTTAAACTGTATTTTAAGTTGTTGGTAAACATAGGCTAACAAATATGAATATTATTTTTTCCCTCTCAAAAAGGCAGGGAGAGAAAATGGCAGCTGTCATAATGCCAGAGGCATTTTAACAGATGGTGTCTATGTTGCTAAGACCACTACAGGGACATGTCAAAATTGTTACCATTGCCACTTTGTGCTATTTTGAACATCCACATTGAGAGGTCGGAAAGATACTTCTCAAACAGGAGTTTCTTATGAGACTGGTTACAATGTTAAAAAAAGTAATTAGCAGTTCTTAACAATGCAAAAATTTCCAAGCATTTCATGGTCTGACATGTTACTTTGGCATGCCTTTTTTTAAAAAAAATGCTTAAGATTTGTAAGTAGCAGGCATAAAACTTAAATATTTCTACTCAGAATGCTTCTAAATAGGCCTAAAACTCCTTTAACAGCAACATCAAAAGATAACTAGAAAAGATGGCTCATGCCCCATAAAAATTACTTCTGTGTCCTTGTTAACATTCACCAAAAGAAGGAACTACTCGCTCATTTCCGACATCTCTTTACACATCTGCCTTCATTCTTTTACTACCACCATTGTCTTATTCTCTCTTCTACTAGCTCTTCTACAAGCAAAGCTATATTACATTACCTGGAGATCAAGATATTCTGGGACATGGAGATGTTAGTACAGCATCAACTGGGTAGGTGGGTATGATGAAGTTTATGGTACAGCAGCAACTAGAAAGTAGGCCACACTGCAAAACTCAGTTACTGCAAATGCAGGAAAGCACTTAAAAAAACCCCAACCCCCCGCAACATTATCCTCCAAGAAAAATGCTTTGAAAGATCCTCCTTTTTTGAAAGAGTCAAGACCTTTGCTCAAACCTCTCAATGTTTTCTGCACAAGAGGTTCCCCTGTTCATATTCTCGTAACATCTATACAGATACTGGTAAAGATTTCAACCACATATTCAGGCTCAAGCAGACTAAAAGAGGATGAGACAGAACCTTACATCTTTTCAGGTGGACTTCAGACATCATTGCTGAATCTTACGTGCTGTGACATGAAACCTTTGCACTTCCTTTGTTTTTCAAGTCCCTGATGCTGAAAAACTGAACTGAGCACAATCATAATCCTACAGGCTCTCTTCTTGAGCACAGCCCAGGGAAATGAATGGGAGGGGTACCATCCCACTGCAAACCCTATCTTTCTCAACAAGGTTCACTCAATAGTAGCTGCTCACACAATACACTTAAATGTCTCTGGAATTTTATTTGTCACTCGATCATTGCAATTGTCATTCCATACTTCTCCACAGAATATGACACCAAACCAAATATAACCAGACTGATACATATCTAAAGCAAGGCTACAGCTCGTTGTACATGGCTGAACTCCACTTTGCATTGTTCCTAACCACACAATTGTTTATTGGTATCCGGAGATTCAAATTCTAATCCTGTCTTTGTGTGTGATGTACCATCAAATTGTTTCTGACCTAAGCCAACCCTATGAATCTCTAAAGGGTCCTATTTGTTGAGAGTTCTGGAAACTTGTTTAAATTTCCAGCGGAAGGCCAGCTCTCTAAGGATATAATTCCCCTTTCCTCTATTCCACTCAGGTTCCACCCTCTTCCAAAGACTAGCACCCTTTTATGAAATAAGATTCAGGAGGCTGTCTTTAGATATAAAGCATTAAAAAGCACTTTACTCACTTATTCCAGGAGTATAGCAGGTTATCATGGCTCTAATTTGATAGAAAAAAAATTTGTAAAAAGGAGTTTGTTTCCTCAGCCCACATGGCTGGAGAAGATCTCGAGGTGGCAGAGATTCAGCCTGGGTTGTTCGTTTTGCAAAAGCTAATGGTATCTTCCAAACACACGTGGAGGAGAAGGGAGGAAGAATGGTGGCATTTCTCTAGCCCCAAGAAAAATAAGCCCTTCTAATTAGTCAGCATGCAAACAAACAAACAAACAAGTTAGTTTGTGTGAAAGAGGCCCCCTGTTCCCATGTGCTGAAATTCACATCAAGATTGTTAGTTAGCCAACGCTACTACAGCTTTTTGATAGGCCTTGCAAGCTAAGAGACATGACATCTTTTACTGAGTTAACCCATCTTAGAATAGGTCTTCTTTTTTTCTTACCATTTTTACCTTTTTGCTATCATTACTGTCTTTTCTAGTGAGTCCTGTCTTCTCATTATGTGTTCAAAGTATGATAGTCTCAGTTTAATTAGTCTAGTTAATAAGCGTGAAAGGCGAAAACAATGAAGCAAAACTTGTTAGTAATTACTCAGATATTGGTTCTAATCCAATAGTAAGTCACAACTAGAGTAGGTCCTTTAAATTAGTGGGGTCTGGTGAGCCAACACTTATATATGTTCTACTGATTCAATGGGCCTACTCTAGATGTCACTTGCTACTAGCAATCGTATTATGAAATCCAGTAAAGCCAGTAAAAACTGTTAATTATTTCTCATAGAAGAACCCCCAACAAAACTTAAAAGAACACATGTCTACTTGTCAAATTGTAAACAACAACTCCTGGGCTTCACTAATGAGAGTATCACAATTATTTGAATAAGGTATAAGCATAAACTGACAGATACCACTAAAATTCTGATCAAATCAATAATGTTACTTATATCATCAGGCACTACAATACTAAGTGAGAGATGTGCCAGTGACAAGGGACTGCAACATGTCCTTCTGCCAGGAGAAATGCATTCTGCAAGCTGATGGTAGAATTCTGCTAGCTGAAAAGACACAAGGGAGGAAAGACGGGATGGAACAAGGGAAGAGCAGAGTTACAACAGAACCAAATCTCTTCCAACCAAGAGAGACGGCCATAAAGCAGCAAAACCTTAGGCCAGCGTGAGAGTAATCTTAAACAATCTGCAAGATTTTTGGGCTGGGAGGCTGGAATTCAGCACAGCTTCAGTTGGCCTCATGCTAGCACAACTGACCCATGGCCATTTGGTCAGTTAATACTGTGCTAGTAGCCATCCTTTACAGCGACCTTGTGGAGTAGGTCAGTATTTTTACCCATCCTTGCCCAATTACGGACAGAGAGATAGTAGGTCGCATACAACCATATAGGGACTTCCCTAGCTGATATCATCATTTTTTTGCCATTACATTTTCTTTCAAGTGTTTCTAATGCTGTCTAAGGGAATACAGGAACACAATCTATCTGTCACTCCTCTAATGTTGGAAGGTATATTAAGGTTTTTAATGGCAGCTGCACTTATGGGACTCCATGCAAAACAATGCTCAGGAGGTGAAGCAAGTTGAACGACCAGGGTGCCATGACAGTGAAGGCTTAATTATATGTCCTCCCTTCCTTATTTAGTGCACTGGCCTTCCAAATCAACATGGGCACAATTGGGTTCATGCTCAGCTCCAATCTCCACACCTCGGCTTAACTAGATTGCAGATCAGGCTGCTAGAAATGCATGCCAAAGTGTAAACATAAAGCTAACGCCAAGTTCAGCAAACTTAATAGGCTTCACACACAAAAGGGGGGGGGAGCTGCACAGCCATTTAGTCTCCAGCATGCTTCATGCAGTTCCTTTCTTTAAAAGTGCACATTACGGTTGAAATGCCAAGCCTCACAGCTAAAAATTTATAAAAGAGTCAATGCTGGAGAAATTATAAACAAACCTTTCAAAGACTGGAAGCTGCTCAGTGCAAAGAGGTAAGTATGACATTTTCATTGAACTAATAAAAATGATGGCACTGTTACTCCAGAGAACCTGGCAATGGATGGCAATTCCTCTCTCTCCATGGACTCAAACATTACACAACACAGAAGCTTTGAAAAAGAAACAAGCCCCATATACAAACGTTCCATACAAATGAAAATATCACTGCAGGTTTGAGGTAGAAAACAGAAAAGAGATGGGAATTTCCTAGTAGATCAGGAAGGATCTTTTGGTTCTCTTTTTAACAGGAACAGTAGCACCACCATCACTCATTCAAGCTGCTCCGATTTTAAAAAAAGTTAAGTGGGAAACAAGAGCAAATATTCAAGAGTGGGGGGGGGAAAGGGGGGAGATTCTCTGGAAACTCCACTTCTGATACTGAAAATACATTCCCAAATTATGGTGAGAGGCACACTATTTTCACCTTCTAGAACCATTACTTGGAGGGCCTGGCTCAAAAACAGAGTTCTACCAAAAAGCAAAGTGGATCAAGCAAATATGTCCGGTTGTGTAAACAGGAAATGGTTTCTCTCATATCCCCAGTCTTATTCTAATGATGATGTAATCAGATTACTGTAAAATTGGAGGGTGCCCAGAGGCAGTACTTTCACATCTTGGATCATGTGAAAATGTAAGATATACAGCAAAAAAAGAGTGAGAACGTAAATCATATCATCAATTTTCAAAACTGATGGAAATGTTACGAGGAATATACTGTAGTGTAAAGGAAGAAACTGAGGTGTTTTTTTGGGGGAAGGAGGGATAACTTTGCACCAAGAGCTGAAAAAGAACAAGCTGAAAAATAATTCCTGAAACTTAATGATCTCTGGACTCCAGTTCTGTAAATCTTAGCACAGATCTCAGCAACACAGATCCCAGCATGTGGCAGGGGTGAGTGTTCTCTAGGGCTGAGGAACAATGAAAATGTGTTGCTCGTGTTTCCCTGAAACTGAGACAGGGTCTTATACTAATTTTTGTTCCGAAAACACATTAGGTCTTATTTTCAAGGGAATGTTTTATTTTTTTCATGTACAACAATCTACTACATTTATTCAAATACAGTCATGTCATCTTCTTCTGGTTGCTGCACAACAGTGGAGGGCAGGGTTTCATTTACCGTATTTTTCGCACCATAAGACACACTTTTTTCCCACAAAACAGGGGGATGGAAAGTCTGTGTGTCTTATGGAGCGAAGAAAACAGATTATATTTTCCTGTTTTCTTCTCCTAAAAAAATTGGTGCGTCTTATGGAAAGGTGCGTCTTATGGAGCGAAAAATACGGTAACTGGGGCTTATTTTGGGGGTAGGGCTTCTATTACGAGCATTCTGAAAAATCATACTAGGGCTTATTGTCAGGTTAGGCCTTATTTTCTGGGAAAGAGGGTAGCTCTTAAAGCACTCTCTAGGCAGTTTACAATTTAATTATAGAGGTTACACAATGCCCCCCCAGCAAATTAGGTACTCTACTCAATCCTCAGAAAGATGGAAGGCTGAGTCAACCTTGAGCCCATCCAGCTCAAACACAGGTTGTAAGTAGAGTCTTGACTGCAGTACTACTTTTCAAACACTGCCATGAGGCTCTTAGAAGGTGGCCATGAGATTCACTGAGTGATATAACCTTTCAGCCTAACCTAACTCACAGGATGGTTGTGAGGATTACTGTCTATACCACCTTGGGCTCCTTAGATGAAAAGCAGGGTGTGAATGCAATGAAGAAATCATCATTGTCATAATTATTTTAGACCCTCCATAGCTAAATAACTAAACCACTGAACTATGCAGCGGTTCACAAGCCAATGTTCACAACAACATGACACCAAAGGCACAGCAGGAAGGTGGACCCACAAAAATCTCATCAGATCTGAATAACAGATTCAAAACATCCTCAGAACATCTGACCAAGAGACTGGTTTAGATGCAAGCTAAGGGCAAAACTAGGGACGTGGTGGTGCTGCGGGTTAAACCACAGAAGTCTCTGTGCTGTAAGATCAAAAGACCAGAAGTCGTAAGATTGAATCCATGCAATGGAGTGAGCTCCTGTCACTTGTCCCAGCTCCTGCCAACCTAGTAGTTCGAATGCATGTAAAAATGCAAGTAGATAAATAGGTGCCACCATGGTGGGCAGGTAACGGCGTTCCGTGTCTAGTCATGCTGGCCACGTGACCACGGAAACTGTCTACGGACAAACGCTGGCTCTATGGCTTGGAAACGGGGATGAGCACCACGGCCTAGAGTTGGACACGACTGGACTAAATATCAAGGGGAACCTTTACCTTTACCCTAAAGGCAAAACTAGTGAGAAAGGTTTGGTCCTATGTTGTTACTTTTATTTTGTACATGCCTGACATGGGAAGAGCATGGTGTTTTAAGGCTCCCCCCCATCCTAGTCAAGATCCCTGGCTATTAGTGAAAGAAGAGGGAACCACAAGGGCCCCAGCTCCACATCAAACATAACATTTGGCCTAAAAGCTACTTGAATTAATCACTGCTTACTTTATTTCCATTTCTCTGAATGGGAAAAAAGATCAACACACTGACAATGCAATCCTAGACATGTTGGTCCTACACCACTGCCTCACTGTGGCATGGAAGGCCACTGGGCTTCTCAAAGTCTATGCCAGCATAGTGCAGGCTCAGAGAGGTTCTTCTGATAAGCTAGTCAGACTGTGAATATGGCCTAGTAATGGGACTACACATCTGCCAACAAAAGAACTGCCAGCTAAATACAGAGAAGCTTATAATCAGAAGGGTTGCCACCATGCAGTGAAATCGCCTTGGAACTACGTCATGCACATTAGTGGAAACCCACCGGCTTCAATTAAATCTTTAAAATATTGTATACAGTGGTGCCCCGCAAGACGGGCGCTCCGTTTGATGACGAAATCGCATCACGATGAACTTTTTGCGATCGCAAAAGCGATCGCAAAATGATGTTCCCTATGGGGGAATTTCGCTTTGCGATGATTCTTTAACAGCTGATCGGCGGTTTCAAAATGGCCGCCGGGTAAACAAAACGGCCGCCTGCTGTGTTTTTGCACGGATTCCTCGCTGCACAGGCAGCGAAAATGGCCGCGCTATGGAGGATCTTCACTGGACGATGAGTTTGAAGCCCCTAGGAATGCATTAATCTGGTTTTAATGTGTTTCTATGGGCTTTTTAAAATCGCATCACGACGTTTTCGTTCTACAGCAATTTCACTGGAACGAATTAACGTCGTGATGCGAGGCACCACTGTATTTATTTTTCTTTAGCAATCTAATCTTTCTGAGTACCCACGTAAATAAAGAATTCTTAACCATTCCAGTCATATATGCACACACAAACACACTTCAAATGAGCTATTTTCAGACATCAGATGTTGTTCCAACACATCAGAAGCTCTCAGCATAAAACATATATATAGTTTGTGTAACGTGGGTAGGAGGAAAGAGTACAAAGTGTGTATTTGTATTCAACACACAACTCAAATATGATTTAACAAATGTAAGTAATGCTATCCAAAATAAATTCACCTCTGATCAAAAACAATTTACCTCCATCAGATTTATCTCAGGGTCTGTGCATGCATCTATGCTTTAAAGACAATTTTAAAATTCGATTTACAATTTGTTCTTCACAGGTTATTTATATCCTACTACACACACATATTGCTCATTGTGGATCTCTCAGAATTTCATCCCAAGCAACCCAGATAAAAATAATACACAAATGCTTGTTGGAAATTTGTCCCCTGAGGCTTAACTCTCTCCAAAGTTGCTTCAGAAAATTCTAGGCATTAAAAGATTATACTCTTTTTTTATATTATTCCTCAAGACTTTAAAATTTAGAACAATTACTATTATTACATAACCAAAGAATATGCCCTCTTTTCTGGAAAAGACTTTAAAATTTATGCTTTGCTGTGAACAAGAAAGATTGCGTTCTCAGAGCATCATCTGTGCAGTGC
This sequence comes from Pogona vitticeps, assembly GCF_051106095.1. Classification (NCBI taxonomy): domain Eukaryota; kingdom Metazoa; phylum Chordata; class Lepidosauria; order Squamata; family Agamidae; genus Pogona; species Pogona vitticeps. Next base: position 213,577,112 of record NC_135786.1, on the reverse strand, counting down.
AGGTTTCAGAATAAATTACCGGTGCTACAGATAGAAAACTCCTTGCTCGCCTTATGAGCAGGAACTAAGGACAACGAAACAGAATTTTGCTCACAGAACAGCCTGAAGTAATTTTCCCATACCAGCTATAACAGGAAACCATGTCATACCGCTTTAGTGATGTGTCTTGAACCAAAACCAAATTGCTCACTCATTATTTGCTGCAGCTAAAATGATGCACAAACATTAAAAGAAGGTATTTATGACTTCCATACAAGCAGAGCCTTACAAGGGACTTAATGCAACCTTTCCTCTTCAAGGAACAACACAACTCTGTTTAAAAGAAAGAGTCACATCTAATAAGATGACAGGCTTCTTTTTTGCAGCTAGACAAGGACTCTTTTATTCAGTCGGCGGATCACTAAAACACAAATAATTATTCAACATAAGGAAAATATTTGAATTAGCGACCGGCAAAAGTTAACTCATTTTACGGAGTAATCAAACAGTCATTTGGTGGTAATAATTTAATTAATAATTCATTATATATTTGCTGTTCTAAGATGATCCCAATTAAATTAGCACAGCTTTTTTTCTTGCACGTTTTTGTAGAAACAACACTAAAACTGCTGTTGATAACATTTATTTGATTTATTAATTTTTATATACTGCTTTAACTCATATTTGAGGCAATTAATATTTCAAACACTCCATCACCACTGCTGCAGCCTCATGATTTCCCTGATCTTTCATAATATTTGTTGCTCGTGCAGAAGTTGCAAATGTGTGTTTTAGACAACAAGTCCCAGAATCCCCAACCTGCCTGGCCAATAGGAGAATAATGCCCCATATTTCAACCACCATATCTAGTATCTACTAGAATTCTTTTTTTTTTCTTTTTGGCCCAGTAACGGCAAGCATTTGAACAAAAAAGTTCCACCCCATTTTTTTGATAAACAAGGATCAGCATCGGAATTTTGATGCTGTTTCTGATCCTTGTTTTTGATAAACAAGGATCAGAAGTAAAAGTGGTGTACTTTGCTTGTGGCAGATTGCTGCTCTTTTGAGGTAACAGAAAACACTACAGTATGTCTTTGAGATCTGATAGCCTCCCTTTGCTTGACTTTACTCTGCTGTTTTCCAATGTTTATTTTTGTACACTGTTACAAAACTAATAAAAATATTTTAAAAGAAAATATAGGAAGGGCGGATTTTGCCTTTCCACTCACTATAACCACACTGGTAAGCTTGTTACTAACCCTCAATACATAGGAATTCGACTGGGGTCAGAAAATATCCTCAAATTCACCCAATGTGATGTTCTTTTATCCTGCTTTATGAAAGTTAAAGAAGAGGACCCCCAAGTACCAGAGCAAACAATAAATAAATTAAACAGGAATAGCACGGAAGATTTGTTTAAAAAGCTAATAGAATGCAAATAAAGACCAAGATGATCTAACTTCTTGGGACATGGAGTTCAAGATGTGAACTCCATGTCCCATTTCAAGCACTATGACCAGCTGTATCTCAAAGGCAATACCATTACTTCTCTCCCTGCAGTTTTCTATCCCACCCCCAGGAGTCAATGAACATTAACATATGCAGAGACCTCATGAAACAGATATTTTACATTTAAAAATGCCCTTCTTGGGAAGGGCTTTTGCCCTAAAGATTATTCATACATTTGCAGACCTCCAGTATATTGTACCACCCTCTGGCATGTGGGTGCAGCAATTTTGACTACATATGGACAGGCACTCTGAGAATTAGACTGTTATCTGTTCATAGCATGAATTCCATCTGGGCTCAACAGAACTTGAATTTTCTGCTCAGAACAGAAGTTGTATCTGTTATTTTAAAAGAAGGGTAAACCACTTCTGGATATGCTCTACCTAGAAAACCCTGGAAAGGGTTGACAGAACACTACAACAACTACTACTGCAATGACTACTACTACTACAATTGTTACAACTACTACAACTGCAACTACTACTACTAGTAAAGTAGTAGTAGTAGTAGTAGTAGTAGTAGTAGTAGTAGTAGTAGTAGTAGTAGTAGTAGTAGTAGTAAAGAACTCCTGCTGTTAACTAATTGATCTTGAAGGAAGTATTTTACTGAACAAAACAATGAAATAAATCATGAGAAACCCGTAAGGACCTTCTGTCCAGCCCATGGCATTTTTTCACACTGCCCCTGACAACTATTAATAACTGAGTGCTGCCAAGTCAATTCATAGTAACACTTTTCAGATTTTTTTTAAAAGCAGAATTGGTTTACCATTTCCTTCTTCTGGGGGCATCCTGGAACTTTGTGATTTGCCCAAGGCCACACAGGCTGGCTCTTCTCCCAGGAGGCACAGTGGGGAATACCGCACTATCCAGCCAGCTAACAATTACCAAGCCCTTATAAAGCTTCCAGTGGAGCATACCAAACTATTTTAAAAGCCTGAAAGTTGCTCTTGCTTTCAAACTGTCAGCAAATGTAGTCTGCACCATGTTTAAATCTACTGCTTTCACTAATTTAAGGTGCATTATTTTATTATTTGTGCTTTCATTTCATGTAACTCAAAAACTCTTTTCTAGCATTTACTGTTGGAACAAAACTATCAGTTTTTCTGTCATACAGTGAAGGACAAAACTTCTCTCTCAGTTAGCGTGTGTCTCTTTAACATATCTGACTGCAGTGCATGCCATTCATTACTTAAAAGAAAAAAACAAAACAAAAACAAAAATTCACTAGCAAACAACTCCCCTGCAATAAATACAAAGTTGAGGTGTACAGTTATGTAAATACCAGCAAAAAACCAAAACATTTCCTACCACTAAAACATCAGCAGAACAGCCTTAATTCGCTACCAATTGACTCAAGATTAGAGATGGGAGTATTTGTTTTCGTATACAAATATCCCCCCACAGGTGGTGTTAATGAGAGTCCAGCCCCATGGGGCCAGACGGTCCACTCACCAATCCAATGCAATTCTACGAATGCCTCCGCAGCGCGCAATCCACTCGTCACTCTTCAACCTTGCAGCGAGGCTTGTCCTCCCACTTCCTGCCAGGAGTAGCGAGTAGATCGCACACCGCAGAGCCATTTGTAGAATCGTGCTGTCCACATTCGCGGCGGATCGGTGAGTGGATCATCTGGCCCCTGGGGCTGGACCCTCATTAATGCCACCTGTGCGGGAATATTCGTATATGAATATCCCCATCTCTACTCAAGATCATATATTCCTAATAATGTACGTGGTTTTTTTATAAACAATAATTTCCAAAAAGAAATATTTTGCTATTCAGCAGAGTTTTAACAGTTCTAAGGCTGCTTAAGCAAGTATATGAAGGTACACCTAAAAAAATCTTCTGCCTACAACTGAGCCAATGTTCATCTTTTCACTCCCAATTTTTAAAAAAATGAACAACGTCTCAGCTTTTGCACAGTATGCAAAATTGAAATAGGCATTAGTGAATTTTATATGGGAACTGTAACAGGCAAGCCACTTTTTCCTCCAACAGGAATACTTAAAAATAGGAACCAATTTCTTCAGGTGGTAGCAGGAGCTCCATACGTAAGGGATGGTGACTATCTGGCGCTCCAGATATTCTGGATTTTAGCTGCCAGAAGCACTAGCCAGAATGTCCAGGGGGGTTTGTGGCTGTAGTCCTGTAAATCTGATGGCCCAAAGATTCCCATGGATGTCACATGACTCCAGGCACATGTTCCAGTTAAATTTTGTTTCAGGTAAGTGGCATAAGCAAATAAAACCATATAAAAATGGAGGAGGTAGGAGCCCTTCCTTGATGTGTCATCTCTCACCAATGGCTATGCTGCTTAGGGAATGTGAACTGCAGTTCAACACGGTGCAGAGACGCACAAGTTGCAAATCTGCAATACTGTTCTAGGTGGCCAACATTCTGACTCCTTCTAAGGAAGCTTCCTATCCTGAAATGTTACAGTAGAGCACTGAATTCATCTAGATTACAAGCCCTGGCCATTATGGGAGATGTGGTCCAAAAAAGTAAGTCCCCTATGCTCAGTATTAAGAGGCTGTCTGGAGAGAGAGAGAGAGAGAGAGTAAGTAAGTAAGTAAAGAGCTACAAAGCCATTCAAAGTGTTATGAACTCTTTATGTAATAAGATACTTTTCGGCATTCATTGTGGGCATAGTTGATCCACAACGAACTTTCAAATGTTTTATAGAACTATCTGACAGAGGGGCATGCAGAGGTTACTTCAAAATATCTACAGGACTTGCCGTACTTCTGGAATATTTGGGAACATTCTAAATATGTCATAACTCTAGCTAGTTTAGTGATAAGGAAGAAACTTTCTACTCTTTTCCATTTTATAAGGGTGGTATTTCTAAAAATACAATCATCTTCACCCATCCATCCAAAGAGCTACATTATTATCACACCACATATTATTGGCTGATGAAATTTTATCTCTGTATTACCTTCTAGAACAACTGCAGCGAGCACTCCCTGGTGGCAATGTGGAATGGTTTGAAGGCATCCAAATATAGTTTACATATAACATGCCAAGCACCACAACTGTGTCACCACAATTAAGGGCTTTCAGTATTTACTATAATCCTGGTGCAATTTCTCTGCAACACGTGCTCCTTCATTTAACGCACCACAATGCCTATAATTCCTTATTTCTGCTGTAGCCAAAACATGATCCCTACTTCAATTTTGCTTTCTGAACAACCGTTGACTAGAGCTTACCTTTCTAGAAAGGGAACAATTAAAGGAGACAGAGAGAACAAGAATGAAGGGGTGGGGGAGAGAAGAACAGCATGGATCACTTAGATTCGGAAAGCACAAATTTGAGACTAACGTGATGTTGAAGTGTTACAATCTGTTTACACACTTTGAAAAAAGAACTCAGCTACAGCTGAGTCAAGATTACATACTTACAGTAATTTCAAATGTATCCCTCACATAAAATCTCTATGAACTGTAACTCAAAGAGGTCATTCATATGCTGCTAGTTTTGTGGCGTTTCTTTTTTCCCCCCTACAACAACCTTCAGAAACTTGCAAAATGTTTACCCTGAATAGAAAAACAGTCACTAAAACACTTCTACTGTTATTCCCTTGTGCCATGATCCTAAATCTGACTACACCTTTACGCAATAAGCAATAATCAATGATAAAAATCTCATGGAGGTCAAAGGTAATACAGTACTTTTTAGGGAAGTATGCTTAAATGTACAACCTTTAGTTCAGCATATGATCATCTAGTGCCTTCCAGATGTTTTGGATTACAAAACCTATCATCCCCAGCTATTAATCATGTTTGATGTGGCTAATGGGAATTGTAGCCCTGAACATGTCCTGAGTCATCAGATTTCCTAAATTTCCTCGTTCACCAAAACAAGTAGGAGCACTTCTCAGCATCTGAAGAAGGATTCTTCAAGATGATAATCAGAAGAGATGCAAACTGTTCCTTTCTTCAGTTCAGCAAATGCCATGCTCACCCCTCCCTCTACTGTAATGCAATATTGGCAACTGTATGGATACTTGCACATCGCCCAGTGCTTATCAGAAAGGCCAACCTTTTTTCAAATGCTTTTTATTCACAGATTTTAAACATTATGGGTTTCCACGTAGTCCTTGTTCTTTAACCTTGTAGCACGCAGACAAAAAAATTTCCACTACCAATTCAGCCACCCAGAATTTCAAAGAAAAAGAGTGTAATCAATTTCTGTGGGTTTTTTAATGGATGTCTTTACTACAAAAGCATGAAATAATTATAATATCAGCAGCTGTATGAACTTGGAAATGAAGCTTTTATGGCATTCCCATGGGGTCACGAAGAGCCGGACAAAACTAAACAACAACAACATCACTTCCATAGGATACCCAACACAGTTAGAAATCTTAACATTACAAACCATTAGTTCTCATAGAACCACTTACCCAAAACACAAAAAAATTGGGGAGGTGTCTTGCGAACCTGCTCCCACCAATTACTATCATGCACATTTTATGAAGGAGATAAATCTGCAACTTTTAGTTCAGAATACGATAACTAATGTTAGCAGATTTTTGAATCCAAAATGCTTTGATTTCTGCATTTATGATAGGAGAGAGATTAAAAACAGCAATAAAACTTACATATGCAGATCCACCCTAAGCAATTGCATTCAGAAGCAAATCCTACTGAATTCAACAGGCTTTACCTACAAACATTCGGGTGTAGGATTTTTGTTTAACCATGATCAGTCCATTCTGGAACTGGATGTAAGCAGCCAACAAGGCTGGTTTCTGCAAACATTTTGTAAGACCAGTCTAACCATTTTAGAAACACATTACAAGCTAGATCATCCCAGAAACATCTAAAACAATTACCCAGAGGGAGGAATTATATTCCATAATTGATAGATGCTACACATTTTTTAACCACAGAAAAGCTCTCACCCCCCCACACCAACTTTCAGGATGTTTATACTTAAAAATATTTCTCAAAGATGCCAGCTGAAGCAGATATAGAAAGCCCACTCCTACTCCTTTTGACAATGCCCACAACTAAAGAAAATGACAGCAACCATGCAAATGCCAATCAAAAGAAAAATTAAAATCACATTGCAACAATAGAGAAAGGAAAAATTATCTCCATATGGTTGGATTTCAGCTTGGCTTAAATTATTTACTATATATTAGTTTTGATTCCTGTTTTATACATGAAGAAGACTAGTTGGGGTATCACAAATTCAAACAACCTCCTACAGTACATAAAGGAACTTAAGGATGACTTCAAATTATACAAGTTCAAAATATATGAAAAACAAAAAAAGAAAGACAACATGCAAGGGGGAAGGGAGCGCAATGCAAACTGTAAGATGTAATTTTAAATTATTTTTTACTCCCCCCCCCCAAATTTGCAAATATAGGAAGGCAACAGGGAAGAGGTGGCGATACGTATTGTTCAGACCTGCAACAACCTCACACTTCTCGAGGGATGCAAGCACTTTCAGCAACAGGAGTCAGCAGGGATTTGAGCTATTTTGTACTTGTCCACAGAGGAAAGAGAGAGAAAGGGTAGTTTCTACCATACATAGATCAGAAACACATTCAGTGCTGAACCATTCAGTGTGTACCAACAACCTTATACGTACACACATACAGAAGAAGAACTCAATGGGACTACTTCAGGGTAAACAGACACACTCGTATCTTAAAATCCACACAAAACTCCACTCTGCCTCAGTGGGGCAGCCAAGGGGGAAAAATTGAACAATAAAAAAAAAGCCCATACATCTTCCACTGCACACTAGGAAAACACCCTGGTTACATCAGGGATAAACCACCAGAGGTTTTCTTTTTTAAAAAGTTCTATTATTCAACTACAAAGTAAACCCCTCCAAAGGGGAAGACATAATTTTATTCCAACAATCCATGCCACAAAGAAAGAAAGCCTTAATACACAGATGGAGGTGGTGGGATCCAATTAATCTTTCTTCATTATTTTCTTGCCTTTAGGAGAGGAAACCATATTATGCAGTTTCCCACCATAATGCAAATATTCAATTCTGATCCATTAAACTGAATGCAAAGATCCACTCAGTTCTGCTTTGTTTTTCAAACACGCCCAAGATCTCAAGTCAGAATCACCATCATATCATGTTCTCCTCCAGTCCTCCGTAGGAGTTGAAAAAGCTGAAGCAGCCCTCAGAAGTCTGAATACGTTTATCAACTTTTTTTTTCAGGAGTGCGAAAAACAGGCCCTGCCGACCAAACTCAGCAACGTGGGATACACACTTTTTTTAAAAAAAGTGCTATTTTTACAACACAGTTCTAAAGCTTTGCCATGAAACAACGCGACTGCCATGCCTGCGGTAATCGCCATTTCCGGAGAAGCATCGCCTATTTAAATAAATAATGAAAAAAGAGGCACCACCTAAACGCAACATCACACACACAACTGTGTGACACATGAGTTGTGAGATGCTGCTTAAGAAAGGCACAGCCCCCTTGGAATACAGTGGCTCCTCCGAGTCAAGAAAGACAAATCGCACCTCACATACAACATAATGGATTTCCCTCTACTCGTGGTCCACACTCCGCTACATCAGATTGCCCCTTCCTTGCCTGAAAGTTTTGATCCCTGCGAATGACCTCAGCCAAAACTGCTGCACAGCAGATGTGGAAACAAGAGAGTCTCATCCTTTTTTCGAACTAAGCCCCCCTCCCATTTTTAGCCAGGTCCCCGGTCGCCGCCCCCTCCCCAATTCGGAGGGGCTACCCTTCTGGAAACGAGAAACACCCCCCCCCCCAATTCCTCAGCCCACCCTCAAACCCGCGGGGATCGGACTGCCCGCCTGTGTTGTGAGCTGCCAGGAATAGCGGAGTTGTGAAAAAGAGTGTTGGGGGGGAATGAGAATTCCAGCACACTGGAAAAAGCCACGCGAAGTTTCTCCGGGCGATTCGAGACGCGCACAGAGGTTGCCCTGTCGCTGGGAGGTGGGTTGCGTGCGTTTATTTGCATCCGTTGATCCAAAGGATCAGAGAAATCGGGGTTTTGCTAAACCGCTTACGGGGGTGCCGGTGGTGGAAGAGGGCTAAGAGAGGGAAATGACATTTCTGGGCACATTCCACACACACACACACACACACACACACACACACACACACACACACACACACCCGCCGGCGAAAACAACCACCCTAAAACAAATCCACAAAGTTAAACCCATCTTACCGTCTCCCCAGAGACTGAGGCCGTCAAGACGAAAGCGAGCAGGACCCACACGTTCCACATTATTCCCGGCTGGCGGCTCTTCGCAGGCAGGCGCGCACGACCAAAAAGACACGAGAGCGAGCGAGAGACGCCACCAGGATCCGAAAAGGGGGGGGGGGGGAAATAAAAGGGAAGCGCCAGAGAGGGCTTCCCACCGGCAGAGGACCCTCCGACGATCGCCCACCCCGGGCCGAAAGCGACGGGCTCGCGGGCTCCCCCTTGCCCCCTTCTTTTTTTTTTTCCCTCCGCTCCTCCGGGCTCTCCCAGGCGCCGGCGCCACAGCAGCTCCTCGTCTCCGCTTGTTGGCGCGCCTCGGGGCGGAGTTGGCGGCTGCCTCGAGGGAGCAAAGAAGGGGGCGGTGGGCGGCGGTGGGTGCCCCAGTCGCCCCTCCGCGCGTCCTTGCACCCGCCCGCTCGTCCGGCTTGGCTTCCTTCCCTGCGCCTCGCACCGGTCGCCCTCGCCTCGCTGGGCTCCGAAGCCCGTCCCTCCGCGGCTCAGGAGGTGCCTCGTCCCCTCACGCCAGCCCGCCGCCGCTGCCAAAGAAAGTTTGGGCAGGCGGGAGGAAGGCGCGGACTTTTCCGCGAGGAAAAAAAAGAAGGCGGGAGGCACAGAAGGGCGGGAGGGGGAGAGAGAGAAAAAGGACCGCCACCAAAAATTGGACGGGGGGGGAAAAAGCCCACCCAAACGCCTCGCTACAGCCTCTCCCGGGGCTGTCCCACGCCTGGCGGCTCGCTTCCCCTCCGCTTTCCTTCGGCGGTGCGGTGCGGTGCGAGGAGCGACTCCTTAAATCGCGCAGAATTCCTGCAGCATTACCCACACAGATTGGCAGCTCGTCCAGCCAGTGGGAAGCGGGGAGGGAAGGAGGGAGAGGGGGCTCGCCGTGGCAGCCCGGGCCCTGCTTGGCCTCTTGCAAAGCCAAACTAATCCCTTCCCCGCCGCCGCCGCCGCTCACGTTTCTCGCCCGCCCCCGCCAATGCCTTCTCTTTTCCCTGCCTCTGCCTCCGGGAGAGACGCAACTCCTCACAGTTGTCCTCCCGGAGGTCTTTTTTTTGTTTTGCTTTTGTTCTGAGGACTTGCTGGCGAGGAGGGATGCCCGACGACGACGTGGTGGTGGTGGTGGTGGTTGCTACGTGTCTGTTGCCTTGAAAAAGCTCTAGCCGAAGGCATGCCGCTGCCTGAGGCGGAACCGCAAACGGAGCGCGCTCGCAATCCAAGTGCGTAGTCGCCACGGCCGACGGCGTAATTTAGCCCTATCAAGGATCCCACAGACACTCTTCTTTCCTCTTTTGTTGGCTCTAGGCAAGTATAGTAAACGATTATTAACAATTGTCTGCCACACACACACACACCCGTGGACATCTCCAAATCAACTGCCTGTGGCAGCCGCTTCTTTCTCTTGCTTTCCGCCCAATAGTAGGGCCGGCTGCTTCTCCCTTGTCACCCCTGGCGTTGCTTAATGGTGTGATGTGGGCGGGAGAAATGAGCCAGAAAGACAGAGGTGATGTATCAAGATTAGCAAAGTTGCCACTCCTTATGATTAATGAACTACCGAATCAATGCAATTTCACCTAGGTTAAAATCCCATTAATGCCACCCTTGACTCATTTTTCTTCTTCTTTTCTCCCTCTACAGTCTAGTACTCAGATGCACTCCCATGGAAATCATAGTATAGTCGTCATGTGCTCTCAAGTCAGTTCCAACTGATGGCAACCCTTTTTAGAGTTTTCCAGGTAGAGAATACTCAGGAGTGATTTACCATTCCCTCCTTTCTGGGGACGTCCTGGACTTTGCAGCTTGCCCAGGGTTACACAGGTCGGCTCTTCTCCCAGGAGGCATGGTGAGGAATCAAACTCCTAACCTCTGGTTCTGCAGTCAGATATCTAAACCACTGAGCTATCCATCGAACCCCTATGGAAATACAGCTCCCAATTTAGATATTTGGGGATATCAACTGCACAAGTACATTCATTCAATTTATTTCAAGCCTATATTGTTCATATTAATTTTTTGTGCATCAGTGTACTGTCATCACATAAGACTTTTTTTAAAAAAATATTGATGTTATGTGACAAAATAAGAAAGAGCTGACAGAAACCTAGTGGACAACATATGATACTACTTAGTTTATAGCCAGAGGGAAAATAGGGCTGATCTTTGCAATCAACATGATGCCCTTAACAGACAAGTCCACCAAATCCCTATGATATACTAGTAAAATGTAATTACTGTATATCATTGGGCCCAGCTGGGGCTCTGGAGGAACCAATTTCAAGATACAACCAATCCATGTACTTTAAACTGGACAATCAGAAGTTTCTTTTCAAAAAGTTTCATTTTCCAGCTGTTTCAAAGATCTTTTGGGAGAAGCAAACTTCAAAATATTTATAGGATAACTACTTTATCCAAAGTCAGAACTGGATCTTGTTGTTGACATTTGTCTAAAACACTCTATAGAAAAGTCCAGCAAATTTGTCTTATCTGCCAAAAGCTAATTTTCAGTGGCCCCAGTTAAAGCTCTGCCAGAACCAGTTTTCAAATCTAACCTTGCCCAGGGTTAGATCTGTGGCTACTACACACTTCAACTGGGACATCACTGATATTCATGTAGAGGTTTGTGCTTCTTATGATTTTGGAATAAGGATACAGTATTTTTGAAAGTATTTGAAATCTGAGCATCCTGATTTTGGGAATCAGTTTCACTGGAGAAACACTTGTTTTATTTGATATCTCACTGTCTCGCTCTCTCTCTCACCGAATTTCAGACAAATCTGACATATTCAGTTACACATTAAGTACTAGATACGGGGAACCTTTGGCCTTTGAAATATTTTGGCTTACACCTCTGAAAAGCACGGCCAATGGTAAGGCCTTGTAACAATTCTAAGACAAAACGACCAGACAGACAAAGATTCCCCACCCAACTTCATCATTCTACCACGAACTTCCCCAACATGGTGCCCTGCTGATGTTTTAGATACAGTTCCCATCAGTTCTCAGCTAATATGATGTGTGATGAGCGATTGTGGGACATGTAGACTAATTCCTCTGAAAGCCAGTAGACTGAGGAAGGGCTTATTTTTTTATTTATTACCTTTAGATTTATTGCCTTTCCTCAATTGAGGTCAACATAGTATACATGGCTCTCCTCCTCCATAGTTTGCACTCACAATGAAGTGAGAATATATTGAGCTAAATCATTACTGTATATGACTGGCTCAGTCTGACCCAACATGTTTGCCTAGCTCATTGAGGACTATTGGCCCCATTCCCCATGAGTTCCAGTCCACCATTCCAATGATGCCACCACACTAGCTCTCCTGTAGATATGGACATATGGTTAGGAAACCAGATACTGTATCTCCTCTCATATTAACCACATGAATCACTCCTGAGGCCATTTTCCAGCTGTCCCCATTCCAGAGTGGAGATAGGTGATGAGTGTGACATTGCTTTTGTAGCTCTGGCCTTTCTGTTTTTGACTGATTGTGCCTGGTATCAAGTCTTCTTCCTTTTGCAACGTGAATAAAACAATACTGCTTTTTAATGCACCCAGAACTTTGAGATATTTTAAATATGGATTTAATGCTGCTAATAACATTGCTGATCTACTTTAGTGTTTTGTAATAGGTGCATGGCTTTTGTCATTATGGGAGTCCTTTGGAAGTGGAGGGTGAGAGATCAAATAAATTAAAACAAATACTGGCAGAAGGCATTGACAGACATATCACAATCAGTGTCCCACTGGAGAAAGAGAGCAGAAGGGCAATTATGTAAGTGTCTCTCCTGCTCTGGCAGGGTCCCCATCCTTGCCCTGGTTGTAACTGGTTGTGCAATGGTGAGCTTGCTCAAGCAGTTTTTAAAATTTATTTGCTAAATAAATAACACTGTGACTTAATGCTCAAGCCCATGTCCTGTTCTGCAAAAACAGATTTCACCAACATGCCACCATCCAGATGAGCTGGACTACAACTCCCATAACCTTTGGAAAGCCTCCCTGAAGATTGTAGGATTTGTAGTCCAGTCCATTGGAAGGGCTCCAGAGTAGAAAAAGCTACTTAAGAGGATCAACCAACAGCCCCTCTGCCAATGATGGTAGTACTATTGTTTACCCTCCTTTTCTGTGAAATGAACTGAAACAGAATTTTATAGTACAGTTACTGTGTACTTGGTTATTCCATCTCTTTATGGCTCTCCTTTGTAGCTTTCTCATCTTACAGAATGTCTTTGCATTTATTTAGTAAACTGAGTCCCAAACAGCTTTGCTCATTTTTCTCTATCTTGCCTCCACTGGTTCAACCAGAAATAGGCAATTCACATTTTTCATTTGTTCTCTTGAAAAGTGCACACTTCCTCTTTACCATGGTTCTATAGAAGAAGAATAGGAAAATGTGGTGGTGGTGGTGGTGATTGTTGTGTGCTATCAAGTCACCCTATGAATGAGTGAACTTCAAAATGTCCTGCCCTGCTCAGCTGTTGCAAACTGTGACTTTGACAGAGTTGCGGTATGACCAGGATGCACCAGGTGGCACTAACCAAAAGAACTTCCCTGAGAGATGAAGACGCCAACCAGTGTTGATAGCAGAATATTTGTATTATTTACAGGATATATAAATACATGTACAGCTTAGTCCTTGTTTCCAGTCGCGAAGTCATACACAGCAGTTTCCACAGAGTTCAATGCATAAATCAGAGTCAAAGTCCTTGTAAATTAGTTCAGCAGTCAAATACCATATGTTCAGTCCAGTAGCCAGAGTTCTTCCAATATACAGCATGAAGACACAGCTTCTTCCAGGATACTCCAGCACAGCAACACAACGACAGCAAGCCATCACGACACCAACCAACAGAGTGTGTGTTCTAGGTCGGCTAGCTTTATCCCAGGATTAGCCAATCCAGGGATTGCTGTCTCAGCTGTTACAATTTACTCAGCTGGATTAATTCTAGCCTTACTTCTTTCTATAACACTGATTCTGATACTTATTGCTTTAGTACAAAACTGCATTTAACAATTCCTCCAAGTTTAGCTCAAACCTGTCAATTTCCTCCAATTGTTGAATTCAGTTTTGTTAACATATACCATATTTGTGGCGTACAAGATGACTTTTTTGGCCCCAAAAACATGCCTCCAAGTTGGGGGGGGTCATCTTGTACGCCGGGTGCACTTAATTTGGACCAGGAAGGAGGTGCCACTGCCGCCGCTGCCACTGAATAAGTGACGCGGGGCCATGCCGGCCGGAGAGGAAGGCAGGCGGGCAGGCAGGCGATTGGTCTGGAGGGAGGGAGGGAAGCAGAGCCAGCCATACCTGAGTGGCCAGAGCCCACTTCCCCGCGCCGCTGAGCCCGCTTGACCGCGCGCTGCTGGGGAGCTGCTTCTCCTTCCCCTCCTCCTCCACCGCCTGCTTCCCTTCCCTTCTCGCCCTTGCAGCTGAGCCAGCTCGACCGTGCGCCACCGGAGAGCTGCTTCTCCTTCCCCTCCTCCTCCACCACCGCCCACTTCCCTTCCCTTCTCGCCCTTGCCCCCAAAACATGCCTCCAAGTGGGGGGGGGGGGGTCGTCTAGTACACCCAGTCTCCTTGTGCGGCGGCAAATACAGTATACATCTCTTTAAATTGTTTTTCAATATTTGACATTACAGAATATTTACATGCATATTCATTTCTTTTCATTCCCAACATGTTACAAGCTCTTTCATGTTTTGTAGGTCCCAGTACCTTAGTTAAACTGTCTGCAATATTTTTTTCTGTTGCACAGTAAATCAGTTTAATCATTCCATTTTCAATACTTTGTTTTACATTTTGATATCGTATATCAGTGTGCTTAGACCTGTTTTTTATATTCGGAGAAGTTGCCATCTGGATGACTGCCTGGTTATCTTCATTAACTGCTGTTGGCTCTTGTAAATCTATCCCTAGATCCTGAGCTAATTGTTTGTAAGAAACAAGGTCAGTACATAGTTCTGATAGTGCAGCATATTCTGACTCACCAGGTGATAGAGATATAAAATTTTGTCTTGCTGTTTTCCAGTTTATTAAACTTTCACCTAAATGAACTGTCATTCCTGAAGTAGACCTTCTTGTTCTGATATTATTTCCATAATTTGCATCATTGTATGCTGTTATGGTCAACTCTCCCTTTGGTTCTAAATATAACTCCTTGTTTTGTGTCTCCTTTAAATATCTTAACACTCTCCTAGCAGCTTGCCAATGTTTTTCATTTGGCTTGCTTACATTTCTTGACAATAAATTTACTGCTATAGATATATCAGGTCTAGACCATCTGCTTAGGTACAACAGACTACCTATCAGAGATCTATACAAATCAATATCACATTCAGGACCTGTTACATTTTTTAAAATTCTACATTCATTGGAGTGATGGCACCTTTGCAATTTTCCATGTTGTATTGCTTTAATAGCTTCAGTATTTTATGTCTACGAGCTATTTTAAATCCTTTTTCATATCTTTTTATTTCTACTCCTTAGTTGCTTATCTCACCCGTCTCTTAATTTATAATTTTTCTTTAGCATTTGAAATGTCATTAGCAGATTTCTCATTCTGTGTAAATATAGCAATGTCATCTACAAATATCAATATAATAGCTTGCTCATCCCTTTTGATAGACATGGATCTGCTTTTCCTTGTAAAAATCCATTATCTTTGAGTGTTTTAGATAAATGCTGATTCCATTTATATCCACTGTGCCTCAATCCATATAAGCTCTTTTTCAATAGCCAACATTTACCTTTTTTTCTCAATGCTAGGTGGTATCTTCATGGGACGTGGTGGCGCTGCGGGCTAAACCACAGAAGCCTGTGCTGCAGGGTCAGAAGACCAAGCAGTTGTAAGATCAAATCCACATGACGGAGTGAGCTCCCGTCGCTTGACCCATTTCCCGCCAACCTAGCAGTTCGAAAGCATGCAAATGCAAGTAGATCAATAGGGACCACCTCGGTGGGAAGGTAACAGCGTTCCGTGTCTAAGTCACACTGGCCATTTGACCACGGAAGATTGTCTTCGGACAAAACGCTGGCTCTATGGCTTAGAAACGGGGATGAGCACCACCCCTAGAGTTGAACACATCTGGACCAAAATTGTCAAGGGGAACCTTTACCTTTACCTTTTAGGTGGTATCTTCATATATACTGTGTGTTGCAAATCAGCATATAAGTAATCTGTTTCTATATCTACATGCCTAGAAACTAGATTGTGTTTAGCTGCATATGTTAACATGAATCTCAAGGTTTCTGGACTTAAAGCCAGGGCAAATACCTGATCGTAATCATTAGAAGTCTGAGAATAGCCTTTTGCAACTAACCTTGCTCTATATCTTAAATTACCATCAGCATCAACTTTCTTCTTAAATATCCACCTGCACCCAATAATTTTACTGTTAGCAGGTTCCTCAATTTCCTCATATACTTTTAATTGTTTCAGAGAATTTAACTCCTTATCTAATGCTTCTTTCCATTTTTCTTGCTCAATCTTTGGCATATTGCAAATATCTTCATAAGTTTCAGGTTCTGCTACGTTAAGACAATAATACGTTTCTGGTTCATATCTATCTGGAGGTCTATGCTCTCTGGGTGATCTCCTAGGCAATTCTCTTTCCTCCTCAGGAGTTTCCCTCTCCTCTGAGGTAGAAGGGATTTCACTACCTGGCTGTGGTTCAACAGGTTCTGTCTCTTTCTTGATCACCTGATCTGGCTGTGAGCTTTCCTCATCATCACTTTCCCCATTATTCTGCATATCTGGTGTGTGGATGATGGTTTCTGGAGGCAAACTAATTTTGTACCAATAAGTATGTTCATTAAATGAGGCACTGCTGCTAATTATTACTTTGTGTTGGGTAAACCAAATCTATATGCTTTTCTGTTTTGTTCGTAACCCAAAAATACATTAGCTTAGCCTTCTTATCACCCTTTCTTCTAGTCTCCTTAGGGATATGTACCCATGCAGATGACCCAAATACATGCAGAAATTTTAAATCTGGTTTTCTTCCTGTCCAGATAGTATATGGATATTATTTATGCCACTGTGCCAAAGTATATTCAAGTAAAAGTTTGCACAAAGAATAGCCGCTCCCCAGTAACATTCTGAAAGTTTACTTCCTCTTATCATAACCTCAGCCATGTTTTGAAGTGTTTGACCTCTTCTCTCTATGAATGCATTTTGTGTTGGAGTGTAAGGAGCAGATTTCCTATGAGTAATCCCATGCTTTCTCAAAATTGACTGGAATTTCGCATTTGTAAATTCAGTCCCGTTATCTGTCTGAATCTGCTTAACTTTTCTGCCTGTCTTCCTTTCCACAAACTTCAACCATTTTTCAAATTCAATGTGTGTTGAGCTTTTATCCTTCATTAAATAGCAGAAACCAAATCTACATTTCTGATCTTGGATTGAAAGGATGTACTTTGCTCCTCCTAAAGATGCATGTTTAGGTCCTATCAAATCCAGTGGGAACGGATTACCGTCCTTAAGTGAAAATCACCGTAGGAAACATCGCTAAGCGATACAATGTTTCCCCCATTGGAATGCATTAAAGCCTATTCAGTGCATTCCAATGGTTTTGCAATGTCTGTTTTCGCTACTTTTAAAGTGTCTTACAATGTTCAAAAACGGTTTTAAATGCTTGGGATCGTTAGTGCACCTTGCAAAACCTGTGCAATCATAATTTGGCTTTGTTCTGAGTCTTCGTTATTTTTTGGTGAATTTTTTCTCCCCCATTGGAATGCATTGAACTGTAGGTTATTTATTTATTTATTTGATTTTTATCCCACCTATCTGGACCAACGTTTCTTCATTATCAAAGTTAGAATTTTCTAGTTCTTGAGTAGCCATGGGTTTTGTCTTTTTCATGTTCTGGTGCACTTTCTTCTTTCACTTTCATCATAAGTTGTATCAAGTTACTGCTGTTTTCTGTCAGTAAAATGGGATCAATATTAGAGCTACTCCATTTCTTCTGAGCTTGTCATTTTCAAAACACTGTCTACCCCTTTCACTCCTGTTTGATAAAGATTCATGCAGTGTAGAAGCTTTTTGAATGCAGCCACCAGTGTGCCATTAAACAATGGTAGAGGACATGCTTTACCTGCAAAAGATTCTAAATTCAATCTCCAGCATCTCCAGATAGGACAGGAATAGGAAAAACTTATTCTGGCAACACTTGAGAACTGTTCACAGTCACTGTAGCAAAGAGATGAGCAAAGTGCAGCTTTTGACATACTTGCTGGACTGCAGTTGGCAAGAGCACTAGCCAGCACTGCCAATAATGAGGAATGATGGGAGCTGCAGTTCAGCAACATCTGGAACATTGCCTTTTGCCCACCTCTGTTGCAGACAAGTCAATTGTGAGTAACAAGTCTGATTCATTTCACAGGGTCTGCTCTGTGCAGGATTGATGCTGGATTTAGTCCAAAAAAATAATTAAAGCACCTATGCAGGAAGCTAAAAGTAGCAGCACAACCACAAAGAACTAAAGGGGTCAATAAATTAAATTAAGCAATCACAGAGCTGAGTGATTGTTTGAAGAGACATTTCTTCACTTGCTGGCAGACCACAGATAAACAGGAAGGTGACCTAGCCTGTAAGGACAGGGAGTTCCGTAAATGGGACATTGCCACCCCCATAAGATCTCCCTGGTCTGACAGTATAAGGCAGTTTCCTATGTTCCAAGAGTTATAACACCTCGGATGTACTGCTTTCTAATGTGTCACACAGGGTTTAGCTTGTTTGCAAGATGATTCTGTCATGTAATGATGTCTTGACTTTAAGCCTGCAGTGACTCAACTCTTGGGACAGCAACTAGATCAGGGCTTGGAAAAATTACTTTCCGGATTACAATTCTCACACTCCCTTATTGAGCACCATCAAGGAAGTGTCTTCTGTAGTCTATAAAAGTAATATTTTCAAGCTGTGCTCTCAACCAGTCATAGACATTCCAGATGCTGGATTGCAGCTCCTGTCAAGCCCTGTCCAATACAGCCAGTGGTGAGCAGTGAGAGAAATTACAGTCTCACAACATCTGGAGGACCACATGTGCCACAGCCCTGATCCACAGAGAAGGTGAAATTCTAAGAACAGTTTGCTATGTCACTTTGGCAAACAATTGGCTAATTGTTCATCTGCTTCAGTGGCATCTGATGTGTGGTCTCATTGATTTTAGAGTCTGACTCAGCGGTCCACTGACTAAGCAGTGACTCAGCAGTGTCAGCTGTGCCATTACATGTCTAGTCTAAAATATTTACATAAAGGGAAGATATTCCTACTGTCACAGACACTCCATAAGATAGTTTCATCTCTGGACAGGAGAAATATGCAGGACAAGGAGTTCCCAAAGATGTTGACTGAGTTGCACAAACCATTCCAAGCAATCTCCACATCTGTGTTGGAGGTGTTGGGACTTAGCCAGCCATACATACGTAAGGCCTTCTTTGGTAGACAGGAGGGACACTAGGAATGAGAGTTTGAAAAACCTATTTGCCATACATTTTCCAGGTTTCCCCATAGCATCTCACATACAGAGAGTCATGGGAATCTGCATTTACTGTGATCCCTCTCCATCCCAAAAGGGAGGTAGGCTCTCTTATTGAGCCTTGCACGAAAAAAAGATCAAAACTGATCATATCAACAAATGGAAAGCAAGTCTTTTTAAAAGCGAATTTAATTAATCTCATGCCATCAACTCAATTCCAGTTTACAACAAACAACGGTTCCAGGTTTTGTGCTCAAAGGTTGTTTACCAGTCTCTCCTTCTGATGGTGCTCCAGGACTGTGCAGCTTGCTTAAGGTGGCACAACTGGCAGGGCTTGTGACCCCCATCAGCCACACATACTCTGGGGTGATCTCAGCTTGCCCGTCTCCTGGGAGACAGAGTGGAGATTCGAACTCCAAACACAGCTTAGTATAAATTTATATGTAGTCTCTTAACTGCCCTTCCAGAACCAAAAGATACTCATTTGCATTACAACAGAGATAGCTTGCAAAAATAGAATGTTCCTGGGAAAATCCATTTCTCTTGCACTTAACTGTTAGGAATGGATTGCAGCTAAGCTCAGAGTGAACAAGGAGTCTGAGTGGGAGTGGCATTTGGTATTATAGTTCAGGGGCTTCAACAATGCGAGCCCAGTTTCACTACCCTACTCTTCCTATTTTTCAAGAAAGCTAGATTCAACCTTCTTTCTTATACCATTTTTAAAGCCTACAGTCTGAGAGTTGATCTTCAGTTCTAAAAGAATTCGCCATTAAAGCCCTTGGGGGATTGTATCATTCAAAGCATATGTGCGGAATCCTGTAATGGGATGTCCTCTTATTTGAAAAATTCCATCTCTGTCTAGATGGATAGGCTCTTAGGCAACATAGTTGTATATTCCTGTCCTTATTTTTAGCATATCACCATTCTTTTCTGTCTGTCTGACAGAGGATGGAGAGCAGTTTAACCTGCGGGATGTCCATTCCATTATGTGATCCCCTCATTTGCATTCTAATGGAGCAGTGTCTAAAGAGACAAGCATTATGATTCTTCCAACTGTATAACTCAACTCTTATTTGTTCAGAAGTGTGCATTAACGTTCAATTTCTTTTAGTTTCTTTCTTTCTATTTAAGTTATAGCTTATCCCAACAAATAAAAGAGATTAATCTCCCTAGGAAAAAATGATTCACCTGACAATTTATTAGAATTACAGGATTACTTACAAAGTACTATTCAAGTTTGTAGGTCTGAAAGATTGAAAGACTTTAAAGTTATATGAAGATAAATATAACTATATTTCTTCTAATCTGGATTCTTTTTAAAATGTACTCAGATTCATGAAAACTCCATTATATTGTTGTGCTAGTGGTGTCAGACACTGGAAGAAAACATATGCTGGAAATTTTATTAATTCTCCCTTTCAGCAGAGGTACAAAGAGCGAGATCAAGAGAAAGACAAATGTAACAGAGCCTGTGTTTATTCCTCTAGACTAAGGGAAGGGGGGGAAGGTAAATATCAGCATAGAAGAATGCCTTGCAATTTGTTGAAAATTACAGTGGAAAAAAAGCAAAGTCAATTTTGTGAGGTCTAGAAAACAAGGAGAATCATTTCATTTCATTTTTATCCTGCCTATATTCCTCATATTTGTGGCTACACAGCAATTTATAAATATTATTTACTAAAAATATGAAGCCCACCCTAGGAAATAAACCGTAAAGTATGAGAGTGAAATGGAAGCTTGCTGTGTATATCCTCATTTGAGTGAATAACATTGCAAACCTGTAGCTAGCGTAGGTTTACTCAGAAGCTTGGAATATTTTCCTCAAGGGAGCCCTGTTGGCCTCAACATTACCCTCTTTCTGGCACTAAGTGCAAACATTTCTCTATTCCCTGGTATTTGATGGGATGTGAATGACTTAAACTAGATTACAGTAATTGATTAATCTCTGGCATTTTTTCTTGAGGGAAGTGTTGGTTTATTATATATATTATGTTTATTGATTTTAACTTTGGTATATTTATTTGGAAAAAGGCAATAATGATAGGAAAAAATTAAAAGCAGTAGGAAAAGAGGAAGACCAGATATGAGATGGACTGCCTCAATAAAGGAGATTTCGTTATAAATTTACAAGAACTGAGAAGGGCTTTTAATGATCTGACATTTTGGAGGTCACTCTTCCTAGGGTCACCGCAAGACAAAGGTGAGTTGACTACATATTACAACAACAGTATCTTCTAACCTGTAAGACACCTAGCATCTTTTTAAGAAAAAAGATATACCCGCAAAAGAAAATCACCTTCCTCTAGGAGTGTGCTTGATGTCCCAGAAAGTAGCAAGTTAGAGTACTAGCATTTGATACTCTTGTCCTTTAAAACCTGCTCTGTTGTAAGCATTGGCAGGGGGTACAGTTATTCCAGAGTGTGTGACTCAGCTAACAATCATTATGTCATCCTTGTATATATTAAAAATAAAAAATACTTTATTCATTCTGTCTTCCATTACATGGTTTGATCACTCTTCTTAGTGCCACATGACTTGGATGAATAGAATGGTCTGGTTTAACTGCACAAAAGATAGATTTTTAAAAATGCTTTGCCTATTCAGATTCCAGAACAGCAACCACTGCCATGCATTGTAGGTACCCTCTGGCCCTTTATATACCCTGCACGTTCCATCAAAGCATCTCCCTGAATAACAAGGCAAAACTCATCAGTCGGAGAGGGAAATGGAGCTCAGTTCCCAGGAGAGATCTGGGGGGGGCAGAAAAGAGCAGGGAGCAGAACTGATAGGAACAAGGAGCCGGGGGAAATCCTGAAGAGTCAGAGAAGTAGAGATACAGCACAGAGACACCTGGTGTCTCACATGAAGGTATTTTCCCACTGCTTTGTACAGATGAGCCTTCAGCCCCACCTGACACTCCCCACAACTTGTTGGGCTATATGGACATCACCCATGGCAATGCTGGATGGGAATGATGAGAAAGGTGAACCCAAAATAGCTGCAGAGCATGGCATGAACAAAGATGGATGTCTACAGCTGTGAGCTGCAAAAGCAGTTGCCTAGGTAAACATTATTATGTGCACTCGGGTTTAAATGCACTTACGAGAAAGATAGGAAATATGTGGCTCTCCGGAAGTTGTTTGTTTTGTTTCCATCCATGTGTGGTCCATGTTCAAAGTTTGCTGCCAGGATAGAAAAGGAATAGAAAAGTCATACTGACGGGAAAATGCAGGCTGCGAGTGTGTTGTTTTTCTTCATATAGTTTGCGCTAAGTGTGCAACTACAGGGGACAATGTCCACTGTGAATTCTCATTACAGGGAGCCACTCTGCACAACTTCAATAGGACTTGGTCCCTAGTAAGTGTGTACAGAATTGTAGCCTTGCAGTCCAATCAGGTACATACATAATTTCCAAATAAAAAGAATAGGAAGCAGGGTTGCATGGAAAGGCCTCTGTGAAAAGCAACATTTTCAGTAGCCTTCTAAACATGAGGAAGGAGTAGGGTTGCCAGATGTCAGGCAAAAGGAGGACATGTCCTCCTTTTCAGCCTAATGCCCTCCGTCAGGCAGGCAAAGATAAAAACCTTTAAAATGTCAGGCTTTTGTATATTTTATGTTATAATTTTGGATGGGAGGGGGAGAGGTAGAAGGACCCCCCGTCCTCTTGTCTTTCCCTCACCCCCTCCTGTTGCAGTGGCAGCTGACTAGCAATTTGCCAGGCCCACCCAGACCACGTGGAGCCCAGAAAGGCAGTGCGAGTAGAATGCCTCCCTCCAAGCCAGGCAGGAGCAAGCAGCACCCGAGTGCATTGATAGGAAGGCAAACGTCCGGACTGTGTGTGTGCAAAGTCCCTTTCAGGGACTCCAACTCCCATACTTCCCAGCCTCGAACCTATGGGGGGAAGGGAGACTGCCTTATTTGGTTTTGCCCAACGCCACTTTCCCCCTGCCTGAGCCGGAGCCTTGTTTGGGTGTCCAGGTTAGCAAGGTTGCCTCTGAGCCTGTGCAGTGTGCCAGTGGCCAGGGGATCCCACAACCGGGCTGGGGTGGGTTTGGGTACAATTTATTGTTTAAATAATGTTTTATGTTATTTTGAAAAAAAGCCTCAGTTGAATTTATTTTTATTTGCTAACATGACTGTTTCTTGGTTGGTTCACTAAGAGACATTTATTGGCAGCTATTGTAAAAAATTTTGAATTGATTGCAGGTTTAATCTGGAACAATTCAAATGAAACATTCAGTACATCCTCCTTTGTCCTCTTTTTTATCTTTCTATGTCCTCCTTTTGGTACCCATGTATCTGGCAACCCTAGGAAGGAGGGACCTTAGTGCAGCTGATTCCAAAGTGTTGGTTCCACAATGAAGAAGGTCCAGCTTCTCATGGATGATTTCATCAGAGCGGTGACCCAGAGGAGCATGGCCTAGGAGGATCTGACTGAGTGGGTGGATAACCATGGGAAAAGGTGCTCTAACAAGTAACATGGCCCGAAATTGTAAATGCATGCCATCAAGTCAATTCTGACTTATGGTAACCTTTTCTGGGATTTTCCAGGTATCATATCATCATAGGCATCCTTCAGTCTCGAGAGACCATGGTGATATGCTCTGAATCGAGGAGTGTCTTCTCCAGAGCATGAAGCCCGGGTAAGGTAATATGGAGGATAGGCTGTTACCCAAGCAGCAGATCCCCCCTCTCCACATTGCTGAAATGGTCCAATGGAAAGGCAAGAGCCAATACAACTGGTTCCAGCAATGTCGCAGGAGTTGGCAGAACGACACAAGCTGCCTTCGGGACTCCAGCTCCAGATTTTGCCTCAAGGTTAACTCCTGAAGCCTTTTCCATGAGTGGATATAGCCACAAGGCAGTGGAGGTTTGAAATCGGAGTTTTCCTTCTCCTAGATGGGCTGCCTTCCAGGGCTGACGAGCCCCACCTACCCGGTTTCCAGGTATAGAGTACTCAGATAAGGTTTTCTATTCCCTTCTTCTGGGGCTACTTCGGGGTTGTGCAGTTTGCCCTAGACGCTATAGGCTGGCTCTTTTCCTGGAAGACACAGTGGGAAGTTGAACTCACAGACTCTAGCTCGGCAGTTATGTGCCTTATTCACAGAACTATATGCATGTTCATCTAGCAATAACCCTTATTAAATTTAGGAAGACTTGCTTCTGAATAGAGATGTATAGCACACATTGTATTGAATATAGCAAGCATACCACTAAAACCCTTCACTTATTCAAATTATCTGTGTAAAGAACCTGGGTAATTGTTAAAGGTCCACTGTAATATACTTGGCCTGTAATCCTACAGAGGGAATAAACCCGATTAAACTAAGCTAAACTTATATTCAAGTGACTAAACTTTAAAAGCTGATTGGATTGCAGGAAGAAAGAGAACCAAGGAAATGTCTCTTTCAACCCCAAAACAAGCTTGAAGATTTCATGGCCTGCAACATCAGACTAGATGAGCAGTATAGAAATTTAATAAATAAATAAATACGTTTCTTAGCAAGATGTAGCCATACATTAGCAAAACTATTAGAATGTCCCGAGAGTTAATAGAAATCTGTATTGCAATCATGCAACTGTTGCCTTGTCTTTTCTATGAAAACAGGTAAAAAAAATTCTCCATCAGCAATGTTCTTGCTTTTGCAAGCCTTTAAAATGGAATTAGTAGGTGTGGAAAGAAAAGATTAACTGGAGAAGACAGACTATCTCACAGGATTTTCCTGAAAATCTAAAGAATAGGTTCCTCAATTTATTTGAGGAATAAATTGCAGGCAATTTGGAGTCAGATAAGACTTGCCTGTGGTGATCCTGAAAAATGAAAGTTTAGATATGTGGTCATGTATGTGTACATGTGTGTGTCTCCAGTTCATTCATTACATTTTATTTTATTTATTTATTTATTCATATTGAGCAGATCTGTATCTTCCATGGTGCTGTGAACATTTAATGACAAGACAGTGGCCCTGCAATCTAAGCCACTTCAGAAGTTTAGTTTAGTTTAGTTCAGTTTAGTTTGTCTGTCTGTCTGTCTGTCTGTCTGTCTGTCTGTCTGTCTGTCTGTCTGTCTGTCTGTCTGTCTGTCTGTCTATCTATCTATCTATCTATCTATCTATCTATCTATCTATCTATCTATCTATCTATCTATCTATCTATCTATCTATCTATCTATCCATCTATCTAAAATATTTTACCCAGCCTTTCTCCTTGAAAAGGACCTAAGGTGGCTTACAACACTGGAAGACAATATTTAAAGTTGAAAGCAATGAGTATACAATGGTGGTTAACATAATTAAAATACTAAAGCTAAGAACAATGAGTATAAAGAGGCATCTTGCATCATTAAAGGCAATATTACAGCTAAGAATAATAAGTATACAAATATTAAAAAGAAAAGAAAAGTGTCATTCTGAGAAATGGAAAACACAAGTAGCACCATGTTTCCCTGAAAATAAGACAGGGTCTTATATTTTTTTTTGCTCCCAAAAACTCATTAGGGCTTATTTTAAGGGGATGTTTTATTTTATTTTTTTCATGTGCAACAATCTACATTTATTCAAATACAGTCATGTCATTTTCTTCTGGTTGCTGCACGATGGTGGAGGGTGGGATTTCACTTAACTGGGGCTTATTTTTGGGCTAGTGCTTATATTACGGGCATCCTGAAAAATGATATTAGGGCTTATTTTCAGGTTAGGTCTTATTTTCGGGGAAACTGGTTAGTAAAAATCCAGTCAAAATCATGCACAACAATTCATCTAAAAAGCACACACAGGTAGCTAGTTACTGAGGGAAGGCTTGCCTGGGGAGAAAGAACTTTGCCTGCTTGTGGAAGGACAGCAAAGATGGGGCCAGCCTGGCCTCCTGTGAGAAAGTGTTCCAAAGTCTGGAAGAAGCGACAGAGAAGGCTCTCTCTTGTGTCCCCATCAGGTGCACCCGTAAAGGTGACAGGAGAAGGGCCTCTCCTGATTATCTTAACATCCAAGCCAGCTCATAATCGGTGATATAGTCTTTAAAATAGCTTGGACCCAGGCTATTAGGGTTTTGTGGGTTAAAATCAGCACTTTGAATTGTGCCAAGAAACTCATCAGCAGCCAGAGGAGCTGATGTAAGAGGAAGGTTAGGTGATCCCTGCAACCAGCCCCAGTCAGCTCTCTGGATGCTGCATTTTGGCTTTGGTTAGAGAAGGGAACTACACTTGTTTCCTTAAGTTAGCAGATCCACAGACTCTGGTGTTCCACGTGGTCCAATGATCATATCTCACAGAATCCAGGAAAAGTCTATGGATTTGATGCTTTCACAAATGTGTTAAAGCTAAGAGAACACTAAAATGTAGATGTTTTAGTAAATATTTTCATTCGATTTTCATATGTCTAATTTATGATTTACCTCTTCCATGAAGCCAAGAAAATAGCATCAGTTAATGCCACCAATATTTATTAGTCATTTTCAGCAAATCTTTCTCTATGGCAGTGTGTGAAGGTGTATGCCTCATCAAAACGGATGGAGACCATAAGTAACATCCTAATGTCATCCGTCAGCCTGAAGGAGACTTGGAAACAGCTGTCAACTCAAAGGATTTTTATTCAGAACTATTTACACCTTATCTCTTATCATCAGATCAAGTCACAGCTTTCTGCATTGGAAAATTAGCTAGAAGTCATCCACGGGTAGACAGGGGTAAAGTTAATTTCACCAAGGCAATCCAACTATGCATAAGAGTTTATAAACTATCAGGTTCCCCTCTCAAATATCTTTAATCAATCATTGTAGTTGCTTAAATTGTTTCTCATGACATCAGCAGTGGTTGATTCAGTTACTCAAGTGTAGATTCATTCATTCATTCATTCATTCATTCAGTCAGTCAGTCAGTCAGTCAGTCAGTCAGTCACTTTCTTTCTTTCTTTCTTTCTTTCTTTCTTTCTTTCTTTCTTTCTTTCTTTCTTTCTTTCTTTCTTTCAGCTGTGACTCTTGGTTTGACTTCAGCCCAGCATGATCTGATTCTCTTTACTTCTTCCAGGTTCTATGATTCAGTGGAATGTTCAAAAGGATGCAGCCCAAGACTATCCTGGAGAAGTGTACCCAGCATAAACAATGATCTCAGAATCTTCACAGCTGCACACACTGTGTCGCTTTCTTCCTCCTGCTCCTCTCCTCCCACAGCTCCAAGCTGGACTCCAGCTGCCAGAATCCTCCAGCTAACTTGACAACTGTAGTCCAAAAATTGTGAAATCCAAAATAGCAACGTTTCTAACATTTGCACTGAAATTCGCTATTTCTGTGGAGACAGCTATCTGATCTGCATGGCTCAGCTGGGTTGTGGGGAAAAATGAGTACATCTCCCTGGTCTCTGAGGCCTTCAACTACACCAAGTGTTGTATGTTGCTCACATGTCCTTTACAGAAATGCACCAATACATTAATTTATGCTTTTGGTGTATGCCTTTTACAAGTGAGAATTTGCAATACAATTCAATCTGTACAAACCCTTCTGGCATCTCAGTATATACAAATCTTGTATATACAGTACTGTGTGGGCGGCTTATTTTCATCCTTCTTTGTGAAATACATTCTTTAGTTAAAGCCTTCCACTCATACATGCTCTCCAACATCGAGGGACTACCAGTTTCTTTCAAGATTTCCAGCTTTTATTTTTGTTTCCATTTGCATTGCATCTGCCTCCTCTGTGAGCACATGCGTATAAATAACGATCTCAGCTATGTAGCTTTATGCATTTTTTATTACTCTCAGATTGTGTGTCCTATAAGTAATCAAAAAGTTGGAGATATGGCTCAAAGCTATGTGATGAGCTTGTCAGTTTCAAAAGTGGCATCTTCTCTTTTCCTGTTATTGTTCATTTTTTTCTTTTTCTTTTCTTTTTCTTTTTTTCCTTTTGCAGCTGGAGTGCCATAGTTTTGCAAGACCATCACAGGGTGAAGCTGTCATACCAAAAGGAAGAGGATTAGCGGCGACACTTCTTCTAGATAAGCAGGCCAGCTGCTGCTCATTTAATCTATGCATTTCAATTTTTTTTTTTTGTTGTTCTAAAATAGGCTGTTGAATAGAAATGAAGTCATCAAGGTGGCAATAAAGTGCAAATAAAAGAGATGTAGATGTTCAAACAAGATTGTTTCTTGCTGGCTGCGGTGGAGAGTGGGGAAGCTGAATTTTCAGAGAGATTGGGTGGGAATCAACATGGAATAGTCTTTTTTAATGTGAAAACGGTGAATTTAACAATTGGGAATCATAATTTCCTAAGTATTCTTGAAGAGTGCAAAGTTAAGTCTTAGTAAAAGAAGATACACCTGGTTAGTTTAAAAAAAAAGTAGTACTCCAATTATAGAAGAAAGTCTTCTTGTAGTGACTTCACCATGATGATTTTCAACTGGGTTTCACAGAATGACTGATAGCCAGGATAGTGTGAGGTGAATAGCATGTCAGTTGTAGCAAGGGAAAGCTACTCGGTATGTACCCAGGGAAACTTCCACATGAGCTTTCAACACATACGGTGGGGTCTCGACTTACGAATGGCTCGACATACGAACGTTTCGACTTACGAACTGCTCTCATAGGAATATATGGACTCGACTTACGAACTTAGGTTCGAGTTACGAACTCTTTTTTTCCCCTTTTTTAAAAAGCTAAGTCATCTTAGGTTAAAAGGAAAAAAAAGAAAAAATATCCCCCTCTAGTGGCAGAAGGTGGAATAGCAGCTTCCCATTAGTTTCTATGGACGAAAAGAGCAGATACGGATTAAATGGTTTTCAATGCATTCCTATGGGAAATGCAGATTCGACTTAAGAACTTTTCGACCTGAGAACTGCCTTCCAATACGGATTAAGTTCATAAGTTGAGACCCCACTGTACATAGGCTGTATGAATGACAAGCCTCCATTTTCACTTACGGAAGAAAGATCACAGAGATGGGCCTGGAGAAGACAGATAGGGAGACCAGCATAACATGAAACAGCATTTGTGTAAGAGGGGGCAAATTGTAGCTTTTATGTTCCTTTTCTAGTTATGGAGTGTCAGACCAATATTACCTGGTTCAGTTACTGGCTTGTGCTGTGCCTTGTGCTGCTGACTGAAAACATGCAGATTGTGTTTTAAAAGTACCTAAAGTAGTGATTTTAGATGTTTCAAGAGATATCATTGCAACTAACATTAACTAACTTCTTTTTCCAGATCATAAATGAATAACTATTTTTTTTAAAAAGAAACCTGGTAGGTAAATCATGCTGTCTGTATATGCTCATGGAGTTGGGGTTAGTGCTACAGTGAAGAAAGCTACAGCTTTCAAATTGCCATCCTATAATAGCTGGCGCAGAATGTTAAAAAGTATGTCAAATCAACTGTATATTAGTTGCAAGTTGGTGCTTCATCTATGAAATAGTTGGACAAATCTGCAAATTTTGCTTTCTCCCAAATTCAGAATGCCCAGCCTTCAAGATCATTCCATACTGAATCTGAAGACACTTGCAATTTTTGATGTATTATTCAAAGCAAACACAAAATTAAGTTCTCCCTACATTTGCACCTGCCGTTTTAAATAGATACATGAAGAAAGACCATCATATTCTTGCCTGCCACATAGCTATTAAAGATTAGGTGCCCCATGGGAAGCAGCATTCCTACGTCAGCATTCCCATGGTTGACAACCAAGGGATTTAACCTCCAATTTTTAAAGTGTTAATCAGTCAATATTGGTGGCCTGCCAGATTTGCTTTTTTTGTTTTGTTCAGTCGTTTAGTCGTGTCCGACTCTTCGTGACCCCATGGACCAGAGCACGCCAGGCCCTCCTATTCTCCACCGCCTCCTGGAGTTGTGTCAAATTCTTGCTGGTTGTTCGATGACGCTGTCCAACCATCTCATCCTCGGTCGTCCCCTTCTCCTCTTGCCGTCACACTTTCCTAACATCAAGGTCTTTTCCAAGGAGTCTTCTCTTCTCATGAGATGGCCAAAGTACTGGAGCCTCAGCTTCAGGATCTGTCCCTCCAATGAGCACTCGGAGTTGATTTCCTTTAGAATTGATAGGTTTGTTCTCTTTGCAGTCCAGGGAACTCTCAAGAGTCTCCTCCAGCACCACAATTCAAAGGCATCAATTCTTCGGTGGTCAGCTTTCTTTATGGTCCAGCTCTCACTTCCATACAACACTACAGGAAAAACCACAGCTTTGACTATTCGGACTTTTGTTGGCAAGGTGATGTCTCTGCTTTTTAAGATGCTGTCAAGGTTTGTCATTGCTTTCCTCCCAAGAAGCAGGCGTCTTTTAATTTCGGGGCTGCTGTCTCCATCTGCAGTGATCATGGAGCCCAAGAAAGTAAAATCTGTCACTGCCTCCATATCTTCCCCTTCTATTTCCCAGGAGGTGATGGGACCAGTGGCCATGATCTTAGTTTTTTTGATGTTGAGTTTCAGACCGTTTTTTGCACTTTCATCTTTCATCCTCATTACAAGGTTCTTTAATTCCTCCTCACTTTCCGCCATCAGAGTGATATCATCTGCATATCGGAGGTTGTTGATATTTATTCCTGCAATCTTAATTCCAGCTTGGGATTCCTCCAGTCCAGCCTTCCGCATGATGTATTCTGCATATAAGTTAAATAAGCAGGGTGACAATATACAGCCTTGTCGTACTCCTTTCCTAATTTTGAACCAATCCGTTGTTCCATATCCAGTTCTAACTGTTGCTTCCTGTCCCACATATCGGTTTCTCAGGAGATGGATAAGGTGGTCAGGCACGCCCATTTCTTTTAGGACTTGCCATAGTTTGCTGTGGTCCACACAGTCAAAGGCTTTTGCATAGTCAATGAAGCAGAAGTAGATGTTTTTCTGGAACTCTCTGGCTTTCTCCATAATCCAGCGCATGTTGGCAATTTGGTCTCGAGTTCCTCTGCCCCTTCAGAATCCTGCTTGTACTTCTGGGAGTTCTCAGTCCACATACTGCTGAAGCCTACCTTGTATGATTTTGAGCATAACCTTGCTGGCGTGTGAGATGAGTCCAATTGTCCGGTAGTTGGAGCATTCTTTGGCACTGCCCTTCTTTGGTATTGGGATGTAGACTGATCTTTTCCAGTCCTCTGGCCACTGTTGAGTTTTCCAAACTTGTTGGCATATTGAATGTAGCACCTTAACAGCATCATCCTTTAAGATTTTAAATAGTTCAACTGGAATGCCATCACCTCCACTGGCCTTGTTGTTAGCCAGGCTTTCTAAGGCCCACTTGACCTCACTCTCCAGGATGTCTGGCTCTAGGTCAGCAACTATATTGTCTGGGTTGTCCGGGATATCCAAAACTTTCTGATATAATTCCTCTGTGTATTCTTGCCACCTCGTCTTGATGTCTTCTGCTTCTGTGAGGTCCCTTCCATTTTTGTCTTTTATCATGTCCATCTTTGCACAAAATTTTCCTCTAATATCTCCAATTTTCCTGAACAGATCTCTGGTTTTTCCTTTTCTGTTATTTTCCTCTATTTCTTTGCATTGTTCATTTAAGAAGGCCCTCTTGTCTCTCCTTGCTATTCTTTGGAAGTCTGCATTCAATTTTCTGTAACTTTCCCTATCTCCCCTGCATTTTGTTTCCCTTCTCATTTCTGCTATTTGTAAGGCCTCGTTGGACAGCCACTTTGCTTTCTTGCATTTCCTTTTCTTTGGGATGGTTTTTGTTGCTGCCTCCTGTACAATGTTACGAGCCTCTATCCAAAGTTCTTCAGGCATTCTGTCCACCAAATCTAGTTCCTTAAATCTGTTCTTCACTTCTACTGTGTATTCGTATGGGATTTGGTTTAGATTATACCTGAGTGGCCCAGTGGTTTTTCCTACTCTCTTCAGTTTAAGCTTGAATTTTGCTATGAGAAGCTGATGATCAGAGCCACAATCAGCTCCAGGTCTTGTTTTTGCTGACTGTATAGAGCTTCTCCATCTTTGGCTGCAGAGAATATAGTCAATCTGATTTCGATGTTGCCCATCTGGTGATTTCCATGTGTAGAGTCGCCTCTTGTGTTGTTGGAAAAGGGTGTTTGTGATGACCAGCTTGTTCTCTTGACAAAACTCTATTAGCCTTTGCCCTGCTTCGTTTTGAACTCCAAGGCCAAACTTCCCTGTTGTTCCTTTTATCTCTTGACTCCCTACCTTAGCATTCCAGTCCTCCAGAATGAGAAGAACATCCTTCTTCGGTGTCAGTTCTAGAAGGTGTTGTAAATCTTCATAAAATTGTTCAATTTCAGTCTCCTCAGCAATGGAGGTTGGTGCATAAACTTGGATTATTGTGATGTTGAAAGGTCTGCCTTCTATCATTTTTGAGATTATATCCCATTACGGCTTTTCCCACTCTTTTGTTGACTATGAGGGCTACTCCATTCCTTCTACGGGATTCTTGCCCACAATAGTAGACATGATAATCATCTGAGTTGAAATCACCCATTCCCATCCATTTTAGTTCACTGATGCCCAGAATGTCGATGTTTATTCTTGCCATCTCCTGTTTGACCACCTCCAGCTTCCCAAGGTTCATAGATCTTACATTCCAGGTTCCTATGCAGTATTTTTCTTTCCAGCATCGGACTTTCCTTTCACTTCCAGGCACGTCCACAGCTGAGCGTCCTTTCGGCTTTGGCCCATCCACTTCATTAGCTCTGGAGCTACTTGTACTTGTCCTCCGCTCTTCCTCAGTAGCATGTTGGACGCCTTTTGACCTGAGGGTCCCATCTTCCAGCGTCATATCTTTTAGCCTTTTGTTTCTGATCATGGGGCATTCTTGGCAAAGATACTGGAGTGGAATTGCTGGTTCCTACCCCAGGTGGATTGCGTTTAGTCAGAACTCTCCACTATGACCTGTCCGTCTTGGGTGGCCCTGGACGGCATAACCCATAGCTTCTCTGAGTTACTCAAGCCCCCTCGCCACGACAAGGCAGCAATCCATGAAGGGGAGATTTGCTTTTAGTGCTGTTCAAATTATTTAAACATTTCAAATTTGGTTGATCATGGATATGAAGAAATTTATTAATGTTGTAAATTCATGTAAAAAAAACTGAAGTAAAATTCTCATCTGTCTCTAGTATAATGGACACAGTAAGCTACAGTAGCAAACACCTTTGCACTCTTTGTGAAGGTCTTATTCAATTTTGAAAAAATAAAGATTTTTAGAAAAGTTTTAGATTTTTAAAAGAAGTAGACTATAAAACAAAGTATGGCAAGTCCAAAGCACTGGTCACAAAAGTAGGTCCCACCTGTTGTTGAATTTAGAAGCTTTGGTCACTGGCTATGCTGGTTAGAACTTCTCTGAATTGTAATCAGGAAACACCCCAAATCCAAATTTGGGAGCCTGTTTTTTTCAAGGAATAAATGCAGCACCAATACCACTCTCAAAGATGGTCATTTTCAACATGACATATAACTGCATGTCTGTGGTGGGTTATTTTATAACTTAGTCTCTTAGCCCTTGCACTAGCTCTGTTCACTGGTTCTAATGTAAAGGGAGCCCACAGGTGAAACATCTTTAATAGCTATATGAAGCATCTCACTTATGTAGTGAGAAAAAAAATCAGCCATCTGCATGTCAAGTTTTAGGCTTGGGCTGGCTGCTCCTTCCTTCCTTCTATCCTTCCTAGCCTTTTTAATCACCTTTCTGCCCAGCAGTGTTCCCAAACTGATTTACTGTAGATTGGTAGATTAAAGCCACTGCCTCCCCCAAAGTGTGGGGAGAACTGTTTCTTTGAAGAATGAATTTCTGTTAGATCATATTTGCTGGTTCCAATGGAAAAGAGATGACTGAATTGTGAGATTCGCCATTCTTTGTATGCCAACGTTCATACCTAAATGGGGGTAAAATTAGTTCAGAACATAATATTCAATGGAGATATGCAACAGAGCAAGCTTGCTTCTTGTATTTTGGATATCAGAAGCAACTGTGCTGAATTCAATTGGTGTTAACACAGCGTGAGCTGAGAATTATACCTCTTGTTCAGTGAGACACTCGTTGATAAGAGATTAATGGCTAAAAAGGATTTACAATTCCATGGAAAGGATTTAAAATTCTATTCAAAGTCCAGGGGACAAATTCATTAAGCAGCCTGTCGTACAAAGAATTAGTTCCAAATTTGTGAATGCAAAGAGACAAATAGTAAAAGGGAGATGAATGACTGGTGATATTTAATGACAGTTGAGTTTCTTTGGGAAAGACATTCAGGCTTTTTTATAACATTAAGGGAGAATATTAAACATGTCCAGATATAATAATCCTATAGACTCCTATTCAGTGTTGCTTCCTGAATGAAAATAGGTACAGTATATTTATTCATAACAGATCTCCAAGGTACCAACTGGACATCAGAATCCCCTGGTTAATTAATTGATTGATTGATGTATTAATTGATTGATTGATGAAATCATTTAACATTTTGAAAACATCATTTAAAAACACATCAGTAAAAGAAAATGCATCACCCACCCAAGTGAATGCCCTTTCTGCTGTAAACTAAAGTTGTGAGAGACTTAGTTGTATAAGAGTGCCCTTGCCTGTTAATAGAAGAGCCACATTCAGTGCTTTGGTAAAGAGTTCCATAGTCCAAGAACAACCACTAAGAGAACCCTTTGAACCGCATATACTGTACATCTTTTCAAAAAGTTATGTCCTCTTTTGTTCACCAGACTCAAAGTAGCTCACAAAATAAACTTTTCAAGAACAAGATCAAGAATGTACCCATAATACAATGGTGCCTCGACTTATAAATGTCCCTACTTATGACCAATTCGATTTACGACAAGCTCCGGACGCAAAATTTTGCTTCTACTTGTGACCGGAGCTTCCACTTACGAACAGAAAAAGGCAGGGAAAAAAGGTGGGAAATTCAAATTTCTAACTGTAGGTGGCAACGAGGCTGCTTCTTTGTAGCTCTTTCGCCCTAGCAGTAAGAGAGTGTGCATCTCAGCAGAGGCTTGGGACTGCCTCCTTCTGCTTCTGAAAGCACGTGTGTGTGTTTACAGGGAGGCTTCGGGCTGCCTCTTAAAGTAAGGTGCTGTTTTCTGCTTTTAAAAAACTGTTCTGGATGTTTTTGCAGTGTGGTATTGAGCTGGAGGCGGTTATGTTTCTGTGCTGTGATGGGTCCTGGGGGGTTGTTTTCTGTTTTTTCCCCCCATTTCCGATGGTGTTTTTTTGTTGCTTTTTGGAGTGTTTTTTCTCATTTCCGATGGGTCTTGGGGGGGGTTGGTTGCTTTTTTGGGGGGGTGTCCCCATTTCCAATGGGTCTTGGGAGGGTTGTTTATTTTTGGCTCCCCCCCCATTTGCGATGGGTCTTGGGGAGGTTGGTTGCTTTTTGGGATTTTCCCCCATTTCCAATGCACACTTCTCTTGCTTTTTCCTTTGTTTTCTTTGCATTTCCGACCTGCTCCCTTTGTTCTTTGTGCATTTCTGATCTGCTCCATTTGTTTTCTGTGCATTTCCAATGGGTCTTGCATGCTTGATTGCTTTTCTCCCCCCCCCCCTTTGGCTGGAAGGGATTAATCACGTTTTCAATGAGTTTTGTAGTGATTTTTGTGTGTATGTGATTTTTTTTTCTTTGGCCGGAACAGAGTAATTGCATTTCAATGCATTCCTATGGGAAATGGTGCATCGACTTACGGCCATTTTGAGTTACGGCCACCTTATGGAATGGATTATGGTCGTACGTCGAGGCACCACTGTGTTAGGAAAAGATAAGCACAGCACAGTGACTAGCATTATCAGTAATGTAACAGCATGAAACACCTATCAGACTGTAAACCTCTGTTTGCAGCTGCTGAAACCAAAACATGAGTTGGCCACAGACATGTAGTTGAGAACACAGGAAGCTGATTTACACCATGTCAAACCATTAGTGTATTCAGAGCAGTATTTTCTATAGCAGTAGACACTGGTGACTCTAATTTCATGGGGACTGCCAATCCACTTGGGTTTTTTCCAAGAACCATCCAAGGTACTGAAACCCATTCCTGAAAGAGGTTCAACAACCTGGATAGCTCTTGAACACTCTGATTAAAATCAGGGGTGTGCTCACCACCCCACAAAATTAGAGTTATGAAGAACCACTGTTCCGTGGTCCATGGACAGTAAGCAGCTCCATGGGTAACTGATGCATTTTCTAGCCCTAACTGGAGATGTTTAGAAATAAACCTGGGACATTTTACACGAATAGAAGAGGCTAGCTAGATCAGAGCAAAAATGTTGTTTTTCTGCAGAGGTAGAGCAAAGACAAGTTAACATGTGATGACAATACCATCATTCCCATAGCAACTGCAATCAAAATTTGAAAGCTATTTTTCAGATTATGCTTCCCAGAATCCCACAGCCAGGACTCTGGGAGTTGTAGTCAAAGTAGATACTCTTTCCCATTGCTGCACCAAATTTGAGCTTTGCAGTTCAAAGCTGAGCTTCCCTAAGAGCTAATAAATGTTTGTTTAATCTTACTGTGAGTTTTCCACAGATATACAAGCTGCAGATTAGCTTCCTCTTATTTGATTGAGTATCTGGAGGGTTCATTTCAAAGTTGTTTGTCCAGACATGGCCACTTTGAAAGAACACTTCTCTGAAAAGATGACATTTTATCACTTTCTAACTGCAAAACTGGCATCCCACATTGCTGATCCCTTGACTGATATTGAGAGGTATAATGCCTTTGACATTGGAGGTGAGATATAGCCATCAACAGACATGAACATGGATACTGAGCTGTGGCCTTTCTGGATTCAAACCTAATTGTCAGCGACAGATTCTTAGAGTGAGCAGATTCTTTTCCAGTTACCAACCAGTTTTTCCTTTAGTGCCATGATTAATCTTCCCTGTAATTCTAACCTGCTCTTTGACATGCTTACTGGAGGATTGCTGCTTAGAATTTGGATACAGGCTGTCCTTTGGGGTTCTTAATCTAATACAGTTTAATAAGGGTCCATGGCTTTGTTGCTGCAAAGACCTCCTAACAGACGATCTTTCCATTCCAATAAGAAATAGGAATGCGGGCAGATTGGCCACATGAGTCTATGATCTTGCAAGAAGGATGCATTCTGCTGTGAGACTGCAAAGCACCATGCAAATTTATGACACAACATATGGAACATTCAATAATCAAGTGCTGATAAATTAAGTGGGAGAATCCTCAAAGGTTCCTTGATACTGAGTTGGATGTTGCTTTCTTGAAAATAGACAGAGAAGGGGAGGAAGGAATATCATATCCAAAAATAAAACAGCTCTTGACATCAAAGTGGTGGCTTTGCTTGAGCAGAGTTCCACCACTGGGTATCAGCCAATCAGCACCAGCTCTATTCTGGCATTTTATTAAGATTCTGCATTTGGAGCATTAATTAAACATATCCCAGTGATGTGTTTTTTAAAAAAACGTTCCAGCTGGCCACCATCCAGTGGCAAAAGAGAAAAGCTGTGCAAACTCATGGTCACAAGGACTTTGATCTTCAGAGAGCTTTGTAGTTGCGGAAGGAAATGGGAGGAAAACAATAAGGCAGAAGAGCACAGTTCTGGGGGTGGGAGAAAAGAAGAATACTCTGTGGATTGAGTGAGAAATGCCTCTTGAACTTGAAAGAGGAAGTGGGCATGATCCTCGTTTTCCTCACCCTTTTAAGGATATGCAGGGTCTAAACAATATGTTTTTATCCCCAGCCCACTCCCGTTCCTGAAGTAGAGTTTGGCAAGATTTCCCTTAATGTCACAGCTCCCGGAATTGCCCAACCAACACGCTTGGCTTTAGATCAAACCTAAACCTGATCAAACCTAAGTGGCAAAGCTTTGAAAATCATTGCCATCTCTTTCAACTCACATCAGAAACATATCGGCAAGCAATGGAATTCCATTAAAACCTTTACCATGCCCCCTAATTTCTTTAATGTTACCAGTATATGTTTTTGACAATATTCTAACCATTGCCTTTTGCTCTTGCTGCAGATTCTGTGTCCTTCTCAAGGGAAATCCCAAGTATTGTTACCACAAAGTCTAATGGGTCAGTTGGGGTTGAGAAAGTTGAACTTTGGAACCTTAGAGTGTCAAAGGTTCCTCCCTGCAAGCTAGGGTATCACTTCAGGCTTCTATAATAAATAAGCAAGCAAGCAAGCAAGCAAGCAGGCAAGCAAGTAAGTAAGTATAATCAGGTAAACACACGAGAAGAACAGTCATTAGCCTATTCTTCTCTCCCCCTACGACACTGTTTCAGCTTAGAACAGATTTCAAGTCAGCTGTACTTTAACCCCAAAGCTAATTATTATGTGATTTATTATAAGATGCATGGATCCTTATACCCTGGAACACTGACATTTCCAGTCTCCTGTAATGAAATTCAAATGTTAAATCTATTGATTTTGGCTTGTCAGGAGGAAAAAAACATAGCAGGACAGAAGCTACATGATGACTCATAGAACATTGGCTCTTGTGATTTCCAGGTCCCTTCTGATACATCTGAGAACAGCTTGTGCAAGGTGATGAAAAGACTGCTTGTGTTTGTTTGTTTTAAATCCAAACATCAGTTATATTGAGGGGGGGGAGGAGTGTGTGCCTAAAGGACAAAGTAGAAGCAGGCTTTAAAATCTCAGGAAAGTGAAGGGAGCAGCACTTCCTTGTAAAAGTCCCCCCTTTCAGTATTGTAAATGCTGACTCATGTCCTTCGTTAAGATAAAATCAAAAGGTGGATGAGGGAAGAAGGTTCAGTGGGGGGAAAAATGCAACCTGTGTAAATTTTCCCTCAGCCATTTTCCAAAATACTGCTTCAGTTTAACTGAAACTTGGCTTAATTTACATTTCATCCCACATATTGATTTGGATTATAATAGCACTCTTGCTCCTTTTGTGTATGCTCACCGTGCATAGGACTCATCATCCTCATCTCTCTGCGACTCTGTCATGTCATGTCTTCCCAGGCCCCTTCATTAAGCATGGATGTTTGCAAAGGAGTGTCTCCACAGAAGCAGCTTATCATGCGCAGAAACCATGACCTTTGTACGACTGGGGATCCCACTTGTATGGTGTGTTTCTGCACAGTGTGATGTTGGGAGTGGTGCCCATAAGGTCGGCCAGGTGTAAAGTATTCAGACGTGATTTCCCACTTCATGGTGGACCATGCAGCTTACCTAAGGCCACATAGATGGCAAGACACATAATCACATCAGCCACTTGCTCCGGGTGACTTTTGTGGACTCTCCTCTGGGGATTCCTGACCGCTGCCTCCACAGCCAAGCACCCCAACCCACTGAGCCACCTCTATAGATTATGTGTTGAAATTGGATTCCATCTATAGCCTGGCCTCATAATCCAATTTCTCCCAGTACTTAGAACCACTGAATAGTTCAGGCCCATGAGAGTCTCCTGAATTCCTCTCTGTTCCCAGTACTGATGACTACCAGGGCCTAGTCAACCCATCTCCATCACCTCCTCATGTGAAATTCCCAAGTTACGTGCCATTTGCTGGCTGCTCCCTCTTTGAATTTGGGCCTAAGGTTTGGGCCTTAGACCTCACATTTGGGCTGAAAGTCAATAAGCCACGCATATTTCCCCATCTTCCCTCTTATGTTCTTAGCCAAGTGACACTTCAGGTCCTCAACCATCCTTCTGTCCTCTGTTGTCATCAATCAGGAGGAACACAGGCAGCAAAGGACTGCTCCAATAAAAGCCAACTTTATATGAAGTGGTGGCCTTGGCTACAGTTTACTAGTACCTGTTGATAAGGCCTTGCCATATATTGATCCTGATCTGTATGCACTGCTTCAGGAATATACAGGGAGCAGTAGGGGAAAGGGCCAATAAAGGCACCTTAGGGAAGTGGGGGAATTTCAAATGGAGCTCATTACAATTCCTGTTAATGTCTTCACCTGAAACTTTCACACAGCTTTTAAGGCCTTGAAGAAGGATTTAGCTGTCTTAGCCTTACTGTTTCTCAAATTCAATGGAAGAGCTTTCCTTTCACCAGATGCCCATTGTTATATAATAAAAGACAGTATACTTTCTGTAGAAATCCAGATTGCCTGGATAAACTTGATTTTCCCCCTTATTGGTATGTGGTGTTTTTTTTTCTTTTCCATTCATGTAAACGACAACAGATAGCTCTGGAGAGATTCCTAGTCAAGACAAAACCTGGGGTAGAAGATCTATGATGCACAGATATGTCTCCTTGGCATCCTCCCAATTCCATTCAAAAGTACAGGATGAACATCTGGTTCACACTATTAAAACCTTAATTAAAACCGAATTTCTTTTCCAGAATAACACCATCTGTCACCACTCTGTCTCCTGTTTTCTAAACAGAAATCCTATTCTCTCTTTTCCTCAGAAACAAATCTCTGTTACTATCTCTAGAATCTTTTTTTCTTGAAGAGCAAAATGCAGCATAAGATCTTGTTTTATTTTTATGCATTCCATGTAGCCATCTTGTAGGCTGGTTTGTTCTTGATACAGGAAAATATAATTTCAGTAATAACTGTTAATCTAGGTTAGATTCTGTTTAGCCTTTTGTGAATAGTTTTCCATTCTGAGCAATACTGCAAGGGATTAGGTTTTATCCTTTATTTATCCTTGTAAATGCAGGGCATTGACTATGTGTGTACGTATGTGCATACGTACACATACCTGTATGCATGTTTTAAATAGAGAAAGAGTGGCAACCTACTCAAGCAAAAAGATTACCACTTTCTAATGGTAACTGATTTTTGAAGGTATTTTCCTTTAATTGAGACCTACAAATGTTAATCATTGCTTAGCAAGCCCACTTTACTTTTCAGGTGTCACCCCGAACCTGCTAGAATAATTACAGCAATGTTGTGTTTAAACGTTTGTTGTTGCTGCTGCTTAAAAGGAGGGGTGATAGATGGCCCAAGCTGCTGTCTATGTACCTTCAATTCACAGAACAGAAGAGGGGCCATCTTGTAAGGCAACAAAATGTCTACCTTATCTACTTTCCCCACTGTATACATACTTTTATAAACCTCCACCTTCATCACCACTTGATTTCCACTGCAATGATTTTAGCTAAATTTTCTTACACGTAACTCTAATCTGTTTGGCTTGGGATGCCCACTGCAACAGAGATGAGCCAATTGGATACCTGTAGGTGGTGTCATGAACCATCAAATATTGAAAACAAGCAAACAAGAAATTGGAAATGGCTAGAAATCAATTTCTGGTGTGGAAAAGGGTAGGGTTTTTTTTTGTGCTAAAACACTTAAGAACACAATTTAAAACACAATTAAAAATGTAAATGCCTGCTGCTGAAGGCTTTCAGGAACAGCAGTTTTCCATTATTATATTTTTGCTGGATAAAATTTATTTTTATAGGTGTGCAGAGAAGACTGATCAAGCTTGTGGACTGTATGCAGCTTCATGATTGCACCCTGCTTACTCTTGCTTTAAAAAGAAGAAGTGTGATGTTACAAATATAGAGAAAGGATAACATAAATTTGGTCTAAATAGGAGAAGGCAACATAGAGCTCCCATCTTCTCAAATATATAGTAAGAAAAGAAGAACTAGCTCACTCACAGTAGCACCTCTGCCATAAAACCCCCTGGAATTGCCCTGTAAATAGCTTTTTGTACGGCTATTTATACTCCCTTTAAGTTGGGATCTGGAGCACTAGGGATTATTGGGTTGACTAAACTCCCTCAGCTCTTATTGTTCTTAACATAACAACATTGCAAAATATTATCTTTTAATGAAATCTGAACTAGTGTTTGTGAGGAATTTAATTGCATTTCCTACATTCCAGAGCACTTAAACATTGACAATGAAATGTGGTATAGCTGTTAATACAACCATTTTGCACTTACATCATCTATTAACACCCCTGCCATTTGCACAAGCTTGTGGACTGGTTCAGTACAGAACCACTAAAACTGTTTTATAGAATGATAAGAGGCTCCTTTCCTCCTCTTAGCAATGCCTGAGGTGAATGGTGGAAGAACCATCAGTCTTACTCCAATGGCAGACTCGCCCCTTGACCCTTAAGTCTGGTTCCAAGAGAAGAGGAATGACTGAACAATTTTCAGCCCTGACAACTAGAGGGAAGTGGGTGGATTTTCACTTAGACAATCTGAGAATGTGTCTTATATGGGTTTTCCTTGGAATTGCAACTGGATTTAGGAACTGGTGGGACAAAGAAAAGAAGAGACCATTTAAACAAATGAAATCTTATGATGTTGCAGGGGATTTATTATTTACTCCAAGACAGAGCAGCTGTAATATAAGATATAAAAAAACCCATACTAGGTCAGAACAAAGGCCCATCTAATCCAACGTTCTGTTCTTCTAGGGGCTGGCTGCTATAGGAAGCCCAGAACCACAAGCAGGTCCAATATTATCTTCCTGTTCATGTTCCCAAACAAGACAAGTACTGTACATGCTTACCAGCCCTAGAGCTTCTTAAGAGCATTTTCTTCCAACTATAGTTCTAAAGCCACTGAAAATAGTTATCATTATAATTACAGAAACAACAAAGTCTTGTGGCCCCTTAGAAGTGTATTTGGCCCAAACGTTTGTGGACTGCATTCCACACCACCAGAAGCATAGAGTGTGGATGTGAGTTAGAGGCATTTCTACTGCATTTCACTCATACCCAACTGCCAGATGTCTATGAACATGTACCAGCTGCAGTAATATTCTATGTATCCCATAAGCTTTGTGCAAACTGATGCACAAAACAACCTGTTAGTATTTAAGAGGGCCCAAGAATCTTTGTTGTTTTTCGTACAAGAGATTAACACAAAACTTCTATAGTTATAGTTTTGAAAAGCTGTTAAAGGACTTGTTTTAATCTGTGGTGGCCAAAGGTAACTGAAACATAACTTGGGAAACTATATGAATGTTTTTCATGTAGGAGCATGAAGTACAGTACAATCCAAACCTTGACACGTTTAGGTGTCATGACTATAAAATAATTAAATCATTACAATTGCATTGCAAAAGGAATGAAGTTATGCCTTGTTAAGTTACAAATATAATTGTTACTGGGGGAAGGAACTGAATGCACATAACTGTACCTACATACTTCCAGGTTGTAAGCAGGCCACCAAAAAATTTCTAGAACTCTTATGTCTATACAAGGCATCATAAACATATACAGTAGCACTGTCAGAGCACCTGGTGGCATCTAAGCCGTACAGATGGTGCACAGGTGATGCTTTTGTGCTCCCCCTGCTTTTGACACATTTCTTATTTAGAATGTACCTACCAGTATTGAGAAGCTTCATCTGGGAGCCAACCCAGATAAATAAATTTCCCACAATAATCTGGAAGAGTATTAAATAAGGTGTATTATGGGAAATTCAAATGCCACACAGCTCCCAGATTCAACCAAGTGCTGCTGATTAGAGGGGTGCTGCTGCCTATCCTTGTCACCAGTGTTAGGTACCTTCATTATTGGGGCCCAATTGAGATAGACAAGAACTCTTTGGTGAGGTCCTTTTGAACCTGGAGCCAGACCTGTATGTCTAATTTATTTCTGATTTTTAAAAATCACTTCTCAAAGAGTGAGACGGATGAAATTTTAACTGGGCCACTAGTGAAAAGGCCTGATCAAAAGATATACTTGAAATGGCCAAGAATTCCTTCTTTGGTGGTGACCAAAGGGTTTGGAAAAGTGTTGTTCTGTTCATTAGGGGGCTGTACTACCTTGCAGATTATGTACTCAGTAGTTCAAAATACTACCTTTCCAGTTGTGTTCCTTAGGTACCACCTTGGGAAGCAAGTCAAGGATCTCATGAAGTAGGTAAGCACGGTTGGGTTTGCCTCTTCCTTCATCCTTTTGCTGTATTTTTTTCTTTACATTTGGTGAGGTATATCTTGCTCTCCAGATAGAGCCCTTAGTCTTCATACTAAAGGTAGGTTACTCAGAATATGAGACTTTATAGTGGCAGATGACATCTCATTGATCCTCACAATAAATGAGTCAGCAGCTACTCTCTTTTTCAGATACAGAAGGACACCACTAGACATCAAGCCTGCCTTTCTGCTTATAGATCGCAGTCTCATTTTTCTGATTAGCTTTGAAAATGGAGCAGAACACTTC
The DNA here is from genome assembly GCF_051106095.1 of Pogona vitticeps. Taxonomy (NCBI): domain Eukaryota; kingdom Metazoa; phylum Chordata; class Lepidosauria; order Squamata; family Agamidae; genus Pogona; species Pogona vitticeps. The sequence continues at coordinate 213,532,897 of NC_135786.1, read as the reverse complement.
TAATACCTCTGGCTGCCTCTGCTGGCACACCTGAATATTATTTTTTTTTAATAAGCCAGCTTGTCAAAATGGTGTTATGACATAGTGAAAAAAACCCCGCCTGATTTCAGAAAGCGGTTAGCCATAAAATCTTTACAAAGGGAAAAGTGCAGAAGGGAACTATATTGTGGTGCTCAAGCCACTTTTCTCATTTGAAAGTCTTTTTTTAATTACCTGTTTTAAACATCTCCTCTAATGCAAATTCAGAAAAGCTGAAAAAAAGTGACAGAGGCAGAAATTAAATACATGAATGCCCTGATTTTTCAACTTGATAATTTTTGGTTAGTCAAGATCTCTGGACTCCAGTGATGGTTTCCATCCTGCATACACAATATTAATGAACGCATGCATTCTGTAATATATCCTGTTTCCCTGAAAATAAGACCTAACCTGAAAATAAGCCCTAGTAAGATTTTTAAAGATGCTCCTAATACTGTATAAGCCCTACTCCAAGTGAAGTGATACCCCACCCTCCACCATTGTGCAGCAAGCAGAAGAAGATGACATGACTGTATTTGAATAAATGTAGATTGTTGTACATAAAAAAAAAAATCATCCCCTGAAAATACACCCTAATGCGTTTTTTGGAGCAAAAATTAATATAAGACTCTGTCTTATTTTCGGAGAAACAATGAGCCAGGAATGGATCTCTTTGGCTGCCAGAACTGGAAGACTTAATTAAAGCTGTGGTGGTATTATGAAAACAAAGTGGTGTTGGCTTGATGATGAGAGCCCAAAGATAGGTCAGGACACCCTCAGTCTAGAAAAGGTCATTGTGTGAAATACTTTTCTTTTCTTTTTGAATGATAGCCCTCCAAACTTGGCATCATCCATGTGTTGCAGTACAATACCCATTACACACACTGCTGACATGGTTGGGTGTGATAATTGTAGTCCAGCAAATAGGAAAGGCACTAGCTGGGCAAGCCAGGTGTTACGGTTGGGAAAACCTGAGCTTAATTAGGGTTTGTTCAGCCTCCATAGAGCAGTATAGAATAAATATTTTCATCTATGATGACAACAAAAAACGGATTTCTTGTTATGAACACAGATGCATTGCAACTGATAATATGATAACCTCAAAAATATTCTGCATGTTACATTGCAAAGTGATTTGGAAAAGTTGTCATTTTAACCTGGCCCCATGCCATTCCATTTCAGGGCTCATGTATTATTATCAGATGCTTGGCATGGATGCCACATGATGGCATGCCACTTGCAGAGACCTCCTGAGAATGTGGCAGTTTTAATAGCCGTATTAAGAGCATTAAATAAAAATAAAAATACATTTTACTTTCCCAGATGAAGCAGTTGATAGAAAGAAGGAAATATTTAATATGACTCCCCTGACGAAGGCTGCTGGAGACTGTTTTGCATACTGTAATTCAAATGCTCTATATTTTTCAACTCTAGAATTTTCCTTTGAAGTATATTAATAAAATATGTTGTACAGAGAAGCATACCTGGTAGTCTATCTCTCACACACACACACACGCACGCACACACGCACACGCACACACACATACATTAGGGTGGAACAGATTTTGTCTTTATTTTCAGCCCAAATGAAGAAATCTGACATTAAGTGCTCTCATCAAATCAGGGCGATTGCAGTAACCTAACCTAAACAAATTGACTGTACATACAGTGTTTTGCAAATGACTATGGTTTCATGAAAATTCTGTCTTCCTGATTGACAGAGCAAAAGATCTATTCTTAATTTTATCTATTTCTGGAACCTACCACCAGTTTTCTTAACTAGCCTTTCTGCTTATAGGTAGCAGTCTCTGACTGTTTTCCAGCCTAATTCCCTGGCCCATTAGAAATATGCACTACATATTGGGTAGTGCATATGTGTCTTTCTGCCATAAGACTGAAAAAATATCTCATGCAATTTATACACATAGACCAAAATGGCTTCCTCCCAAAAAGACAATTGAAGAATAATATAAGAATAATAGTAGATATTTTAGAATATTATTTATTTATTTATACCCCGCCTATCTGTTCGTCGTGAACACTCTAGGCGGCTTACAACATAACATATAACATAACATATAAAACAAGCATATATATATAACATAAATAACTTAATTAGAAGAGATAAAAATTATGAAGCACACCCGGGAAAACAAATGGCTCTTCTATTCTTAGATGCGCAAAAAGCTTTTGACAACCTAAATTGGGACTTTATGAAGATGCAACTTGAGATGATGGACTTTGAACAAAACTTTTTGAATATGATAAGAGCAATTTACACAAACCAATCAGCAAAAATAATTGTTAATGGAAAAGGAATAGCGAAAATTGAGATTGCCAAAAGAACAAGACAAGGATGCCCACTTTCCCCATTGTTGTTTATTCTCTCATTGGAAATATTAAATAGAGAAATTAGACAGAATCAAGGAATACAAGGAACAAGGATCAAAGATGAAATTTATAAACTTCAAGCCTTTGCAGATGACCTGGTCTTCATCCTAGAGAACCCAATAGAAACAGCCCCAATTTTACTTCAACAAATTAAGGAATTTGGCGAGGTAGCTGGATTAAAAATAAATAGAGAGAAGACAAAATTCTTAACCAAAAATTTAACATGGAAACAAAAGAGCCAACTCATCTTAAATACAAACATTCAAATAACAAAAAAGTAAATATTTAGGAATTAACTAGTTAGATGCTCTTCATTGAAAGAAGATAACTACATGAAATTGCTTGCACAGATCAAACAAGACTTAGATGGGAGAAATTACAGCTCTCCTTTTTAGGAAAAACTGTAACCGTTAAAATGAATACTGTATTCTCCCCAAAATACTCTTTCTATTCCAGAATTTACCAATCAAGCTAGAGTAAAAGTTTTTCGAAGAGTTAAATACGGTGGTGCCCTACTTGATGACCATAATCCGTTCCAGGAAAATCGCTGTTAAACGAAATCATTGTCAAGCGGGGGAAAAAAAACATTGGAATGCATTGAAAACTGGTTAACACAATGTGGAAATACCTCATCGTCCAGCAAAGATTGCCCATTGAGAACCGCCGATCAGATGTTTAAAATCGCTGGCTCTGACGAGTGACTTGAGTAGATCTACGTGGGAGAAGGTGTTCTGCCAGGTATCGAAGTCCCAAACCATTTAGGGCTTTATAAGTCATCATTAACACTTTGAAGTCAATGCAGAAACAAATGGGCAGCCAATGCAAAGCAGCCAGAATGGGACAGAGATGCTGGAATTTACTCACTCCACTAAGTAATCTGGCTGCCGCATTCTGCACTATTTGAAGCTTCCGCATTAATCTCAAAGGTAACCCCTTGTAGAGTGCAATACAGTGGTCGGTCTAATCTCGAGATTACGAGCACGTGGATCAGAGTGGTGAGGACCCCACCATCAAGATAGGGACGCAGCTGGGCAATCCGCCACAGATGGTAATTGGCGGAACGGACCACTGACTCCACCTGGGTTTCCATGGTGAGAGCCGGGTCCAGGTGTACTCCCAAGCTGCGAACCTCACTCTTCACGGCGAGAGTCACCCCCCCCAAAGAGAGGGAGTTTCCCAAGCCGCCAATGGAGAGGCCACCCACCCTCAGGACCTCTGTCTTGTCCAGTTTCATCCTCAGCCCATTCCCCTGCATCCATTGCAGTACGGCTTCCAGGCAATGCTGAAGGGACAAAATGGCATCCACTGAAGTAGGTGAAAAGGAGATGCAGAGCTGTGTGTCATCAGCATATTGATGGCACAAAGCCCCAAACTCCCTGATGATGCCACCCAGCGGCCTCATATAGATATTAAAACAGCATTGGGGCGATGATCGAGCCCTGCAGAACCCCACAATGGAGACTCCACGGGGCTGAGACACTCTCCCCAAGCTGAACTCTCTGAGGATGGTCCTCCAAGAAGGATCGGAGCCAGGCAAGCACCAGGCCAAATACAGCTAATTAGCTTCATCCTCATGAATACAGTATATTGATCCTCCTCTTGATTTGCTGGACAAAAAAGATTCCCCACAAGGGTTTCAGGAACCTAAAAGAGCCCAGTTTTGGTTTGAGTGAACTCTTAGCTGTTTTTCAAAAAATTTAGTACATGCTCTAAGGAGACTAAGGTGCCCTCTCAGCACTATTTTGGAAACCTCCACTGCATTGAGAAAGGGTAACAGCAGGAGGTAAGGTGGAATATGCCATTTCCCCCACTAGCATCATTCCAGAAATTTCCTACCCAGCCTATATCCTAAATCAGGGGTCTCCAGATGATGGCTCACTAGCCACATCCAACCTGCCTTGCCATTTTATCCGGCCCATTCCCTTCAGCCTGTGCATGTGCGCGTGGGGGGTGGGCGGGTAGAGGTGCAGACAGGTGTCTGTGTGGGTGTGGGTGGGTGTCTGCATGTGCAGGGTTGTGGGGCATGTGTATGCAAACATCCATTGTGGCCATCATGGTCAAAAATTTGGAGACCCCTGCTCTAAATGATGTGCATGTATATTATTAGTATATTGTTAAAAAGATCTCAAGTCTTTGAGGTCACATTTTTAAGGAGCAAAAAATAAAAACCAAAACACAGCAGCTCCCAAACAAGAGCTGGGGAAACACTGGCTGGAGAAATAGAAACATATATTTATGGAAAAAAAAACACTAGAAGAGAATAGTCTGCACATAGCCCAATAAGGACTATGTATATTCAGTGCCCAAGGAATGTTGACTGATTGTTGGGAGGACTTTTAATTTTAAAGAACATCTGAAAACCAACCATTTCAATCTACCAGGTCACTCTGTGGAAGATCTGAAAGTCACTATTTTAGAACAGAATAATTACAAATCAAATTCAAGAATACAGAGTGCAATAGCTGAAATAAAATTCATACACATGATGGATACCCATAGAAATGGATTGAATATAAGCCTAGGTATCTTAAGTCATTACTAAATGAAACAATTTTGTTATCCACTGCCACTGTTATTTTCTTTACAACTACCAAGTCTCATCACAAGGCTCTGAAGTAAAAACTCTCTCTATTCCCTACAATGACACACATAATTCTGCTAACTTCTTTCATTCTTTTTCCCCCTCTTGAGGTTTAATTGCATCTTCACCTCCCCCCACAAACACACACACACACCCTCTCCCTCCCTCCACCTTTCTCTGCTCAGCCTGGTGTCTGTTTTCTGTCTTCTCGAATAATTTTCACAAGAGGACCTTAAAACAAACATAGGCCTAATTACTGCATGTAACCAATGAACCTTTAGAATGTGAAACTCATATTTCATCTACATCTCATTCAATTTCATTCTGTTACTTTATGTCTTACAATAAATATAAATAGTCTTTACGGTGCCTTTTTTGTATTTTGTTTTGTTTTGTTTCTTTGGATTCCACCTGAAAACGATACAGTAAGTAGAATGGAATGGAAAGGTACCCTACACAGAAACAGAGAGAACACTCCATACTGCCAGTTTGCTGCAAGTTTAGTTTAGTTTGTTTCTCATGTTCAGGTCATGAATGGCTCTGTTTAGGTAGCCAAAATGCAACCAATCATGCATAAGGCATCGGTAGGCTTGAGAGAACCCTGTGCTTTGCAGAGAGAAATGCAAAACACAAAACAAAATAATAACTCAGCAAACAAAGAAACAGACAGAGAGAAAAGAAAAGAGAAAAGAAAAGAAAGATTAAGTGGGATGGGAAAGAGGAACCCAGTAAAGACCATACATGCTTCATGGCCATGTAACACTAGCTAAATGTATGGAATGGAAGAAAAGTGTGGGGAGACTTTTCAACCCCTCTTTGTCTTATGAAAACTTGAAATATTTCATACACAACAGCAAGATTTCTGCAGCAGCTATCTGTTTTTATCGATTTGTTTGAAGAGGAGAAACTTCATTTCCTGCATATCTTACCTTCCTGATAATTGTTTTTCTTTCATAACAGAAATGAATATCCTCCAGATATTCTTTTTTTTTGTTTCTCCTGCTTCTCCTCAAGGATCCTCAATGAGTGTCAGTCTGTGCACTGTACTCATATTACTTGTTTTAGATTTAGTAAGCACTTTAAATGAAAAGCTGTTAACCTAATCAGAAAAGTAAATAACCTGCTTCTGTTGCGCTATTGAATGCGTTGGAACCACAAGCCCCTCTTCCTCCCCTCATGGCCATTTAAAGCAAACATTGCAATTATAAAAATCACACTTGTTCAAACAGGATTAGGAAATTTATTTGAGCTGAGTTTGCAAGAGAAAGTAGCATTTTCCTGCTCCATTTGGGGAAGGTGGAATATTTATCATGTATGGTTGTATCGCTTAAGCTCCCCGAGGGCAATGCCATTCCTATCCACGCTGCTGTTCAAGCATGCTTCCCACCTTCTCTATTCTTAGATCCTTGATATATCTCATGGCAGAAACTCTTGTTTTTAAAACTCATGCATTGAGCAACCACACCGTGAGGCAAAAGGATGTGACAGCAGATTGGTTAACCATATATCTTCTTTTAGAGATTACAGTCCTCCACTTGAACAGCTGTCTGAGGACAAATGTTTTCTAAAGGTCTAATGTAAAATCTGTTTTAAAGAGGAAAAAGCAGAAGGAGGAAACTGAGGGCCTTTGAAGTCTTATCTATCCACAAAAAATGCCCAAACAGGAGACTCTCCAGGCACCTATGTCAGCTGAGTCACAGTTTTCCTACTTGAGTGAAGTATATTGCAATTTGGTTAGAGAATTATGTGTATTTCTGCATCTGTGTATACAAATTAGCATATGCAATTTTATCCAAACGGATATCCACTCTTGACCTCCTTTTTTTTTTTTTTTTTTTGCAATTTGCAAGTGCATAGCCTATGTGGAGGTAATGGGGGTGGGAAACTAATGCATTTCTAACCTTGGCAAAAGGTGAGTGAATACCAGAGTGGGACGAGAGAGAGAGAGAGAGAGAGAGAGACAGAGAGAGAGAGAGAGAGAGAGAGATCAGAAGAAAGAATTTGGTCGGCCAGAGAGATGACAGAGGAGTCTGGGGTGAGGGTGGGACTCAAGGGTTTTCAAACAAGGTGAATCCAGACATACTTCCTAGATATTAATAAGGGTTTCCTCCCTCTACAGTCTTGTATATAGCCAATAAGATTTTTTTTTATATGCAAACCTCTGGTTTCAGCACAACCAGTTCAACAGCTGAAGAAACTATCTACATTACTTAATTAATCTACCTATTGCCAGGATGATTATGTAATTAACACTTTGAAAGTTCATTATCATCATTATCAGTATCTGGATTCCATTTTAACCTGCCTCCCTCCACAACCCTATATATACTGTATATGTAAACCTGTGGTCTAAATATTGTACTCCTTGCATCAAATGTGTCAGTCTTTTTTTTTAACTTCAAATTTTATCCATTAAAAAATAAGCAAAAACATCAAAACCTAAAAAGATCCTAATAACACAAAAAACCGCAAAAACAGTTATATAGAATCTGTCAGTCTTAAAGGTGCTGCAGTATTTCGATTTTGTTTATACTTGCAAAAGCAGACTAACAGAGCTACCTCTTTGAAAATTGCTGCAATCATGACAGTTTCTTAGAGCAGTCTGCTGAAATGGGACAGCATTGCAAGAGTTTTATCTATGCAGCCTAAGTAGCAGAATAGTGTTGGAGTTTTCTTTGCAGCCTCAAATGCTGTCTGTAATTTGCGTGACTGGGAGGGACTTTTCTAAGCTGAGGTGATTGTCTATCTCCCTCTAACCAATTGTTCTAACCAGCTTTTGATTTCAAGAGGAGCCTTACCTGTCTGATTAGAATTCTTTCCCTATCTTTAATCTGTTGGAATCAGTTGTTTGTGTGCTGTTAATCTGTTCTGTTTGTTGCTAAGTATATGTGCAATAAAGAAAGCAGCATACACAAGTCCGTAATTTCAAGCATATGTAAGTAATGTTTTTCCTACAACTGTCGCAGAGTGTGTTATTAAGACTTTATGTGCCAGTTAATGAGAAAGGGATGGACTCTGGGGAACTTGTAACTATTCTCGTCTGTGAGTTTCTGAACTTATCGTTGTTGTTGTTTAGTCGTTTAGTCGTGTCCGACTCTTTGTGACCCCATGGACTAGAGCACGCCAGGCCCTCCTATCTTCCACTGCCTCCCAGAGTTGAGTCAAATCCATGTTGGTCGCTTTGGTGACACTGTCCAACCATCTCGTCCTCTGTCATCCCCTTCTCCTCTTGCCTTCACACTTTCCCAACATCAAGGTCTTTTCCAGGTCTTTTCTCTTCTCATGAGATGGCCAAAGCTTCAGTATCTGTCCTTCCAGTGAGCACTAAGGGATGATTTCCTTCAGAATGGATAGGTTTGTTCTCCTTGCAGTCTTTCTTTCTTTCATTCTTTCTTACTTACTTACTTACTTACTTACTAACTTATTTATTTATTTATTTATTTATTTATTTATTTATTTATTTATTTATTTATTTATTTATTTATTTATTATGCCACCCACACTACCCAAAGGTCTCCGGGAGGTTATAACATTTAAAATACAATAAAACTTCAAAAAAATTAAAATGCAATTAAAATATAATCTCTAAAAATTGCCATTGGACCCACAGCTGATATTATTTCAATTAAAAGCCTTCTGGAACAGGAAGGTTTTGACCTGGCGCCGAAATGTCATCAGCGTCGGCACCAGACGACTCTCAGTTGGGAGGGCATTCCATAGTCTGGGGGCAGCTGCCGAAAAGGCCTGTTGTGAACAAGCCGTCCCTCTTACCTCCTTAAGGGTCGGCTCTTTCAAAAGGGTCCCCTGGCTAGATCTTAACTGCCAGGTAGGTTCATATGGAAGGAGGCGGTCCTTCAGGTATCCAGGGCCCAAGCCATTTAGGGCTTTATATGTCAAAACAAGCACTTTGAATTGGGCCCAGGCAGCAACTGGTAGCCAATGTAATTTGAACAGAAGCGGCTTGATATGTTCCCTAGCGGCCCCACCACTCACCAGCCACGCAGCTCGATTCTGGACCAGTTGCAGTCGCTGGACCATCTTCAAAGGCAGCATTGCAGTAATCTATGCGAGATGTTACCAGTGCATGTGTGACTGTCATGAGACTCCGCTCGTCCAGGTAGGGCCGTAGCTGGTATAATTTCCACAGCTGAAGGAAGGTGCCTCTGGCCACCGAGTCCACCTGGGCTTCCAGTGTTAGACTGAGGTCCAGGAGCACCCCGAAGCTGCGGACCCTGTCCCTTAGGGGGAGCGTAACCCCATTCAGGGCAGGGAAATAGCCCTCCAGCTTGTCCGGTAAAGCACCCACTAACAGCACTTCCATACATCGCTACTGGAAAAACCATAGCTTTCACTATGCAGACCTTTGTCGGCAAGGTGATGTCTCTGCTTCTTAAGATGTTGTCTAGGTTTGTCATCGCTTTCCTCCCAAGAAGCAGGCATCTTTTAATTTCGGGGCTGCTGTCCCCATCTGCAGTGATCATGGAGCCCCAGAAAGTAAAATCTGTCATTCCCTCCATATCTTCCCCTTCTATTTGCCAGGAGGTGATGGGACCAGTAGCCATGATCTTAGGCTTTTTTGGATGTTGAGCTTCAGGCCATTTTTTGCACTCTCCTCTTTCACCCTCATTAAGAGGCTCTTTAAGTCCTCCTCACTTTCTGCCATCAGAGTGGTACCACACACCAACTGAAACACATCAGGACTTGTACAAGAATTAGAGACTGACTATACAAGCATTTAGCCCATTGGTTCACTGTCAAAGACGGCAATCAGACAATGTCTTTGTTGGAGCGAACTACCCCCGCCCCCCAAAGCAGTCTTATCCATACCTTTCTGACCCCATGTCCAGGGGCTTCTACTTTTTTGGTGTGGGTAGGCTCTGGTTTAGATTGGTTCCAGCTTGTGTGATTGTTGAAATCAATCCATATCAAGCCTTCTGGTTTGAATTTGCCAATACCATTAAGTGGCTTAATAAATGAGCCACTTAATAGATGAGACACAGCATTGGCTTCAGTTGCAGGCAGTCCTTGACTAACCCTTTAAAAGAAGGAAAATATTTTTTAATAACTGAAGCAGTGCTAGTCCATATACAGTAAAAAAGTCACTTCCCCTGCCTCACTGCTGAGGAGCAGAGGAAGTGATTAATTTGCCAATATCTTGAAGTGCCTCATTTATGAAACCATTTCATGATATTGGCAAAAGCAATTTCCCTGTGAACAGGAGGGCTTGATTAGATTGTTTTAATGAAGCCTAATTGTTCCAAAGCAGCCCACATTTACTCGCTCCCTGCCACTAGGTAGCCACACCCTAATATATTCAATTTAGGAGTTGAAGCTGCAATGTCATAATTGCAAGTGGTGGTTCCTTAAATATTAGATATTTGATTTGCACCTCACAAACTTTTCTGTCCTCTTGTAGCTTACAAATTAGCTTGTTTTGCTTTGTGATTAATCATCTAGATCAAAACATGTTTATATTATCATAGTGCAGACAAAATTAGTGTGCTTTCACATACTAATGACATGCTAACTATATCATCTGAATTAACATTAAACAACCCATCTCAGTAACACAGATTTGTTATGCCTTATTTTACTCCCTAAATCAAGCACAGGAGATCTCCAAAGGTCCAGGGGTCACATGGACTCATTCTCAAATCTCAGAGGGCCTACCTGCTTCCATGATCCTTATCCTTATTTTTTTTTTCTTACAAAAATAGAGTGATTTATAACTGAAAAGCCCCTTGCACCCTCTAGTGATCAACAATATTTTAAGTTAAAAATGGGAAGGGAGATCTGGGCTCCCCAGAGATATTAGAGGCCCTCAAAACAAGGTAAAGTCATCTTCTCTGTCCTCTGGAAATCACAAGTGACTCCTGAATGTGGTCTACAGGAGAAAATTTGCCCACCCCAGGCTTACATTGTTTCCTTCAAAGTCTACTCAGCAGTCTGTTTTTAACCATGCCATACCCCTTGTGCCCTTCACCAAGCTATTCACTAACAATTGGCTACTATCACGAAAGCTGCTTCTTGGGCTATTTGACATGTATGCAATCTTCTTCTAGTTGTGCAACCGATCATGCCATGAGTAGTTCAGGATTCATGAACATTGCTTCTGCAGATGATCTTACAAATACAGAAAAGGCCACTAGGCCTTTACCTATAAGGACTTACCTTTGGGAGAGACTAAAATAGTCACAATGAGGTTACGTTCCAAAAGTAGTACAACCAATGAGAGCAGCAAATAAGGAATTTTCCTATTGTGGATGGATGGATGGATGGATGGATGGATGGATGGATGGATGGATGGATGGATGGATGGATGGATGGATGGATGGATGGATGGATGGATGGATGGATGGATGGATGGATGGATGGATGGATGGATAACTTTATTACGGTCAAAGACCAGCAAGACCAGACAATATAAAATAAATTCATACCATTGCAATTTCATCAAACTTAGCAGAATTATACCTTCCATTAAAAACTTAATAAATCAAATAAAGGGGCATGTGTAGATCATTCACATACCAATTTTTCTGCCACTCTTATCAAACCTAATCCCCCTGCTAGCAACACAAAATGAAGAAAAAAATAGTGAGCAATGCAACAAGTAGTGATTGTAACAAACAATATTGGCAACCACTTACTTTTTACCCACTATCAACAAATAATGGAGATTATTCTTAAACGTTAACTTTACATCAGAAGTAATATGAATCTGGGGGCTGGGCCTCTTGGTGCACAAAATAGGTTCGGGGCTGAATCATGTAACCTATAGGCTCTGCTTCAGACTTTTGCATTTCTCGTGCAAAAAAGCTTGTGGCTTCCAGTGGGGCTGGGATATGGGGAGCAAGGCATGTGTGACCCACACCCATCCCACTTCTAGCCCTATCCTTGGTTTCAGCCATAATGCCCAATAGTCATATAGTAAGCTCCATATTGAACGATGTGGAAAATTTGCATTCACACAGGGTATGTTCAGCATGCGTCACTCTTAGCTGCGTTTTGTATAGGATTGTGTGGGTGTTTCATGGTTGACCAGGTATGTAAACAAGATGGTTCCGTTATTAGATGGCAAACACTTTAAGCAGATAATTTCTCAGAGGCTCTGTGGGCTGCTAAATTAATCTCTTACAAAGAAACACATAGTAACGATGGAAACACAGTTCAGATAAAATTGACACGTCAGAAGCAGTTGTCCAGACACTTGCAAAACATTAGACTATAGGAAATGCCCCATGGTACTTTCACTTAAAACGTTGTTTGCGCTTTGAACCAGCTGGATGTGAATGCAGGCAATAAGTCTGCAGACTGAGAAAAATAGTAACAGTACACAAATGGTTTAATTGCACCACAGGCTCTTTTTCACTTGGGCTATGACGGGGATGGAATTTTTCATTCAGTTGTGAACTCCAAAATATAATCAGTGCAAATGGTATGTATGCCCATCTCTGTAAAACAGACATTGATTCTGTACAGTTATTCAAACCAAGTTTGAAAGTTATGTTCCCTGGCTTCTTGCTGCTAATCAAGTAATATTTAGTAACCACAATAGAATCTAATTAGGCCTCCTGCTTTAATTCATGGCTCTTATGTTGCCCATGAGAGTCTGCATAATAAGAAGGGGAAAATATATGATCAGGTTTAAAGTAGAATATCACCCTCAACATAATGCCTTGTAAGGAAATGAAGAATATTTATGCATTTTATATGTCTTTTCTGAATAGTAACCTGCAGACAATTTGATTATGGGAATGCATGGTGCCAAAATGAAACATTCTTGTTGCCTTAAACGAACCCATGGCACCCTTCAATTCATCCCACTTACAGACACATTGAGTGTTTCTACTAATATACTGCTGTTTCAAGGTGCTGTATTTTGTTCATGATTTCCTTCTAGGATCATATTTCATTCCACGTGCACTCATGAAAGGTTAGCTTATGTAGGTTTAAAATATCCCTTAATATAAAAAGGATTCAAAAGCTGAGATATCTGACTGTTTGGTGAGCAAAGGAAGAGGCTGCACCTGAGGACTGAGAAGGAGAAAACAGTGAGAACAAAACATTGTGGAGAGAAGACACAGAGTAATGAGGAAGTGCAAGACACACGGAGATCCCCTCAGCTGATTAGATTGGTGAGGGAAAGGAAAGAGCACCTATGTGGATAAGGGGAAGATAATTAGTATATGTGAGAAAGGTGGGTGGGTGCCCTCTTCCCCTGCACTCAGTGGATGGGATCTAGACTGAGGCATATCCAGTACAAACAATTTGCAGAAGTTAAAAACCGAAACAGTATCTTCCTCAAAATACCAAACAGAAGAGGAGGAGGAATAAACAGGGCAAAGAAATAGAGACCTCCTGAAGTCAAGTGAAAGCATGAACCAAGCCCAGCCAGTTCATGGATGGCAGGTCCTAGACCCAACCTATTATCTGTTTGTAATGCATGATGCAACTATACACAAAACCTTCAATTATTTCACATCTCTAGCAGAAATCATTGCAATATGGGCATGATGAAAATTGTCTCTGTGCAAAATCCTACAGAAACTTATGCCTTCTCTAGAGATGAATAGATCAGTTTACTTCTCATCTGAGTCTGTTTTACACATATTCATTCAGACGTCTCTCCTCTTTCTAGATTAAGAACATTTATATTGTTTCATTTCTCCCACAAAATATACATTTAGTACATGTTTTGCCTTAAAATATGCATTTTATCACAAAATACATACTTCTACATCTATCTTGCGACATTTTCAAGGCTAAGAGATACATTACAAAGTCAGGAGAAATGTGCAAAACCCGGAAAAATTAATTTTCAAACCCTGTAATGATGCTAAATTAATACTTGAAGCTTGTCCAGATTAGATACAATTTTGTCTTCAAAAAGCCACTTTCAATAATCTATTTCTTCCTAAGTAATGGCTCTGTAGGGTTAGGACTCAATTCAAAGCAACCACTAAAACATAGGAGGAATTTAATAGAATAAATTATTGACTGCTCTGAACCAAACTGTATTGAAAGGAAAACTAAAAAAAAGTAACAGACATTTGGAGAGTGGAGGAGTGCTATATAGAGAAGAGCACAAATCTGATCAGCAGTGAAGTTACAGCCTGTTTTCACAAGTGACTGTTAAATTGAGTTTTCATTGCAAAGCAAGAAAATCCTCATTCACTAGAATACACATTTGATTTGAAAATTGCTCTTTTTCTTTTTCTCTTTTGCATTACATGCTTTGCCAAAAGCCACAACACAAATGAAAAAGACAGTCTGTGCAGTACTTATGAAATATAGGGTGTACTTTGCACACTGAAAAACGCTGGACCAGCAAAGGAATGTTCAAGGAGTCCTTGCAAGAACATCTCACTTTTGAGTCCTATTCACATTAGTGGGAAAATAATTTACTTAGGCTATATCTAATTTATTTGGATCAGGTCTATAATTTTTATAGGAATAGGATTAGTAGTTTTTTTTTTCACCCAACACAGTTTTCTCCCTTTGAAACTGAGAAAATAATAGTTTACTTAAGCACACTGATGATCGAGTCCAGCCCTAGGATAAATAACATGCTAGGCAAGTTGTGCCTTCAGTCTTCCAGTGGTTAGTTTGCAGGACAACTCTAAAGATTCATGGAGTCAGAGTAAGTGTGCTGCTGTCCTCATGAACTCCTTGTACATATTTACAGAACTGGCAGCCACCCTGGGAGACTTGTGAGTCTTGGGGGTGGAATATATGAGGAAATTGAGTACGGCTTTAATTAAAATAAACTTCCTCTAATTATGCAGCCGATAAAATTACTTATTGTTCTTCACAGATTTAAAAAAATCACGTTGTATAGAAACGATAACGTATTACATCACTGAGTTTAACTGGCTAGTTAGCTTCATTACGGACTGATTATTACGTGGCTGACAGAACACTTCATTCTAACTCTCCATTTCTGATAGCCTCTATTGCTAACAATGCAGAACCCTGACTGGAAAAAAAGGCAGAAAAAGAATCTGAGGTAGAGAGGGAATTAACTGGCTCCTGATAAGTTGACTGGCATCCACCCCAGTCCAGAAAGATCCCTCCCAGCCTCAAACTCTTACAGGCATCATATATAGTATGCCGTATATCCAACAGTGAGAACCGGCAGGTCTTCCTTGCCCTGGCATCAAACAGAAGGATTGATGTGTTTCATTCCCCAGCCCCCTTACATGGGGGGAAAAGGACTAGGGATGAGGGGTCATGTTCTATTGCTTCATTCCTCTAAACTCCATCTCTCCATCCCACTTCTGACAGGTCTTCTGCAGGTCTTACCTACTACTGACTGAAAAAGGACTCATTTCTTAAGGGCTGTCATCACATCATTCCAAATTCTTTCCTCACATTAACTGCCATAGACGTTTTCTCCCCAGTTACATCTTGCCTGGAAATCTCATGTTGCATTCACACACTCGCTTACGCAGTCTTGCACTTCCATTCTGCCAAGTCTCAATTTTTTTCTGTGAGAAGAACAGGTCACCTGTTCTCCACCAGATTCCCCCCTTAAACACTCAAAGAGGCTTAGAAATACCATTAAAAGCTGCATTAAAGACTGATGTAGTGAAACATTTAATAAAACCACTAAAATACCATAATAGTCTATTGATTTAAAATCAATAGAACATTTACTAAACATCACATATCTAAAAGGTCAGTGTGAAGAGCTGTATCTTCTCAAACATCCTAAAAGCAGCCAATGTGGGAATTGATCATAGCTCTGAGAGTGTGTTCCACTACGTGGCAGCAATGCAAGAGATGCATATCAAACAGGCATTCATAGGTGGTGGTATTCTCAAGAAGATCTTAACAAGTAGATAGGGTCATAATCTTATGCACTGAGAATATGTGAGGAGATGTGGCTGTATGGTTCTGCTCGTCCCCCTAGCATAATAGACGGATGCTGTATATTCAGAATGCTTTGGAACGGTCTGTATATGCAGAGATATCAATACATCCATGTAGAATTCCACTCAGAGAAGACCATGACCTAATTGGAATCTCCTTTCATGTGAATAAGCTCAAAAGGTGCTTGTACAATTCCTTCCCATGTGTTCTCAATGCAGAGAAAGGCTAATGCCAGCTGATTGAATCAGGAGTGGGGAATGTGGCTATCAGGCACTGCATAAAGGGTCCAAGTAGCTTATGTCACTCCATGACCTCCCTCACATTATGGTCTCTCAACATGTGATGTGATGTGATGTGATGTGATGTGATGTGATGTGATGTGATGTGATGTGATGTGTGTGTGTGTGTGTGTGTGTGTGTGTGTGTGTGTGTGTGTGTGTGTGTGTGTGTGTGAACCCTGCCCCTCCCCAATAATGAAGGGACATGCCTATGCGAGCTGGCACTTTGCCAGGAGGGAGAACTCCATTTTCTCCCTCAGAGGAACGTCAGAAAACATTGTATTTCACTACTCCGCTCTCTCCTTCCCACAGACCCATGTATCAATATTAGCCTCCCATGTTATAGATGGAAATTACAACACACTTGGCATTGCTGTGACCTTCTGTCCAAGGACAAAAAGGAAAAAAAAGACCAAAAACAGCTATGGACATTTGGTCTGGAGACTAAGAACATCATGTCAGACTTCAATTGCCAGCTATAGCTATTTGTTTCACAATCTCACCAGTTTTTAAATATCCTGAAGTTGGTCAACATTAGACAGACCTATTGCAGCAGACTGAAGCAACTATTGGCTTATGTCTCTTGTCTCTCTCAGTGGTAGTTCTGAGGTAGCCTTTTTACACAGTTTATTTAAAACTCCACATGGAGCAAGCTGTAGCCCAAGCGGGGCCCTTCTTCAGAAAGTGCTAAAATTTCACGGTATTTCTCTCATACCTTTTACTGTACAAACTGAGCCTGGAGAAATGAGCTGGCTTCCACCCAGCTAGTATTTTTCTTTAAAAGCGGGGTCAGTTCACCTAAAAAAAACAGCAGCTTCTGGAAACTTGCACCTTGCCAGCCAGCTCAAAAATGTCAAGTTATTCTTCTCCTTCATGGTTTCACTCAAAACTAACAAGAAAGAATCTTGTTGGACCTCAAAGATTAACAGGCTTTGTGTGGCATGAATTTTGGTGGACTGCAGACTTCTTTTTAAAATGTCATCAGAAAAGTGGATTGCAGTCTTACGAATGTTTATAAAACATAAAACTTGTCAGGTGCCACAAGATTCTTTGTTATTTCGGCTGTAACAGATTAATTTAGCTACTGCTCTGGAAATCACTGTTGAAACCATTTCCTGAAGGGCCAAATAAGACTTTTGGCACAAGAACTGCATTTGGGGAATCTGATCTCCCAAGGAACAAAATAAAAAGTATTAGTGCAATTGGGAAGCGGGAAACTGTGCAGAGTCAGAGTGCTGCTTCACCTTTTGCTTTCCCATCCCTTCTTCCCTCCATCTCCATGTCTATCCTTCACCCTTCTGTTTTGAGCCAGTTGAAGCCCCCGGATGTATGTTTCCAAGAGCTGGAAGCAGAGTTGTTGGGGGAGAAAAGGAGAAGCTGTATGCAACAACAAATTAAATAATTTCTCCCTTTGTTCTACCTCTTGTTATAATGATATCTGTGCTCTCAGAGTGTAGAAGATCAGTATTATGACTAGGAAATAGGAATAATCACTTGATATGCTTATGGTAATATTCAAAAAAAGAAGTTTGTTTCCAGAAAATTATTCAGAATAGGAGAGAGAAATAGAACACAATTTGACTTTTAGGTGGTTTTCATGTGTGCATGTATGGTAATAGCCACTCTGAAGAATGCACCCCATGATCTCCCATTCCTCACAATAGAGAACAAAAGACTTACTTTTTTAACAATCCGATCAGACACCATAATTAGCATGCCATTGGGGAAGAAACCATCTTAGTATTTCAGCCATGAATAAAAGAAACTAGCACTTAAATCCAGGTGGCAAATCAGAAAAGAAAGAAAAGCTCATGTGATTACAAACAGATGGCTTTTACCATCTAAGGATTTACCCTTCTTAACAATGAACTCTTTATAGCATCTAGTTTGGTCCTTAGTAATGAAGAAAATAGATCTAAAAGTGATCTCTTGGGACCAAAACACATGTTCAAATAAATGCCTTTCACCTATTCTAACACTGTCTTTTTTCTTTTGTTATCTGTGACTCAAAAGTTGAACATGGAAAGGAAGCTGTTGTTTACATTCCAGAGATAATCCAGAGACATATGTCCATCTCCTTTTAATGTAGTTTCATAATAGCACCTTTATCACCACTTGAGGGATCACTCTTTCTAGAAACCGATTTCTCTGAATGTGTAAAGATAAAGGTAAAGGTTCCCCTTGACATTTAGTCCAGTCGTATCTGACTCCAGGGGGCAGTGCTCATTCCCGTTTCCAAGCCATAGAGCTAGTGTTTGTCCGTAGAGCCAGTTTCCGTGGTCACGTGGCTGGCGTGACTAGACATGGAACACCGTTACCTTCCCACCGTGGTATCTACTCGTATTTTTACATGCTTTCGAACTGCTAGGTTGGCAGGAGCTGGGACAAGCGACGAGAGCTCACTCCATTGCGTGGATTCAATCTTATGACTACTGGTCTTTGAACCTTGCAGCATAGAGGCTTCTGTGGTTTAACCCACAGCACCACCACATCCCTTTCCGAATGTGTTTTTTGGCCTCTATTAAAAAATCAAGAGATGCCAAGATGCCCAATTGTACTGGCTGGGTGGATGGATGACACTAAGTTCAAACATTTACTTTGACCCTCTTTCTTTAACTGGGCAACTGGGGTGCCATAGTCTAGCATTGTGTTTGTCACCAATTACTGAAGGCCTTTAAGCCTCCATCTTTTGCTGTAAAGACATATAAAATTCTAGAGATGAGATCATTCTGCATTCCCAGAAAGTATGCTTACAATGGCACAAATGTTGCAGATTTCACTAGTACTGACAGCAAAAATCATCTTGTGCAGTTATGCCAGTGTAACACAAATGACATAACATTTGGTAGCAAATTGCCTCAAGTTAAGAAATCTCTTCTCTACGATGGTTTCTTAACTTCAGACAATTTCTCTTCAAAATTTATGCCTTTTGCACGACACTGGCATAACTACACAAGAGGAATTTCACCATTGTATTATTTGTTTGTTACATTTCTGTGTAAACTTTTCTCCACTGAGCTCAAGGCATTAATGGCTTTCTTCATCCCTGCTTTATTCATATAGAAATTCTCTGAGGTAGATCAGGCTGAGAAAGGGTGACTTTCTTGAGGTCACCTGGTGAGCTCCATGGCTGAGGGGATGTTTGAACCCAGGTCTCCTGTGTTCTATTCTGATGCTCTAGCCATTATGCTTTTCTCTCCAAAAAGAGACTCTTTTTAGCTGATTGTAGGTCACATTCCCCACATCTAATTATTGAAATGTTGTAGAATAAATTCTCTTGTGAAGAGAGAATCACACCTGCTTTTACTTTATTCCTGGTAGTGAGACATAAAAGCATGTCTCTTTTTAATTATTGCTATTCATAACTCCTTACTTATCATGAGAGACCTATTTTAAGCAGCTAATGGATCAAGCACAAAAGTTATTTCAACTGCTCCTCGTATTCAAAAGAGCTGTCATTCATTTCCAGGCACTCCTGAACATTTATGTAATTGGTGCACATTTTGAACAGTCTTCTGTGTGGCTTCAGTTATAGACAGACAAAACATAATTTAGAACTGCAGATGGCATGCTTTGTGCCAAGACGAAAAGGCTGCAATTCACATTAAGGTTCCACTTTTAAGGCTAAAAATGCAGCCAGATGACAGCTGTTCATGCTTGTGGTAATATGTCTATCAAATTTTAACCTACCCTTTTCCCAAGGAGCTTGGAGTGGCATCATTTATTTATTTAAAAGACTTAACTAAAGCATACTTCCTAAAGTAGATAAAAAAAAAGAGCATGTCATTTATTTCCTGACGACATGTCAGGAACCACCTTCATGCATACAAATATTTACGTTCTGGAGTAGTTTCTGAGACATTACTTGTTATTCAGGCCCCCTTCTTGATTTCTGAGGCTCTACCGATTGATCAGGACCCTTCTGTAACTTTCCTTGTGTAGCGAGCAGCCCTGCCCTCACCTGCCCGTCACCGCAGAACATTAAATCAGGAGCCAATGAGTGGTCAGAAGGCGGAGCCAAGGACGGAGGGAGCCAGATATAAAGACTGGTGTATGGAGTCTGAAGGAGATCCTGTGAGTGAGAGACTGTGTGTATCTTGAAAGTGTCTGGAAAATGAGTTAGAGATCTGTAAGAGTCTAGATCGAAACTGAGGGTTAAAAGAGTTTTAAAGTTATATCAGATTTGATTCAAATACAAGAGATTGGCAGTCTGTGATTTATCCCATGAATATTCACCATCTATTTACTTCCCAGATCAAATAAAAGACTTAAGTTTTGAACAGCACACTTTCTCCATACTCTATTGATATTGAAGCATTAATATTTGGTGGCAGCGACGAAGAAGGAAGAGCGAGAACCTCGTGAAGGCCTGGGGGGGGTAGGGACTTCAGAGGAGATCGCCACACCTTGATTTTTTAGGTCCTTCTTACGGTATACCTTTATTTCCCAAAATTATTCTGAGAGACCGCACATTGCAAGAGCACAAGTGGTTTTCATGTTTTCTTGCCTGGCTGTCACATGATCAGTTGCTCAACCAGAGTGTGACTTGGGATGCAATGGATGACCCATGTGAGAATGCACATTTGCTTCTGAGATTTACTGCATACACTCTGGATTCTGTCTCATTGTGTTTAGCCATAAGCCTTTGGAAATTTCACACCTATCCAAGTGTGCCATAAATTAGCAATTTACACAGTAGAATCTGTATTGGCAATATATATAAATCAGTAGTAATTAATACTGCATGTAAAATTTAACTCAATTAAAAACTCATATAAAAGTATCCATGTAATTTACTTATTTTAATGGGTTAGGTGTAGGGATAGGGGACAAGGGGCATGGGATAAACAGGGGATGCAAATCAAGATAAACATTTTAAAATACTCTTTCTTATCTGTTACATTTCAAAGATTATATAAGTTCACGGTATAACCGAGTTAGAATATACATTCTATTTCTATCATAGGCTTTCAACTATCAGATATATATATACTTTATTGTTACGGCATCAAGCCATACAAAATTGAATACAAAACTTCAAAGATTGGCATGCACTACAAAGTCATACAAAAGGTAAAATATCTAAAACAGCAAATATAGCAATGTAAGGCCAAGGTCTAAGGGTTTAGCTGTCTAGTCTGTCTGCTATAGCATGCCGCCCAAAATTTCGCTACCATTTCTGTAGTAGTCCGATTTTGGTCGGTTAACAATTGATTACAGTAGTCTGAATCCGATTGTCCTGCCATATCTTTTAAGAGAGGTGTAATATATTTTCCTCGGATCTTATTATGCCTGTTACACCTGAGCATCATGTGCTTGATAGATTCTATCTCGCCAGAGCCACAAGGGCAGAATCTCTGTTCCCTCGGGATTTTCTTAAATCTGCCTTCCAACACCGCAGAAGGGAAAGCCTCGCATCTAGCCAGAGTAAAGGCTTTCCTAAACTTGTACGTTTCCAGCTGTGATAGGTAGGCATAGGGAGCGGACGATATTTATGCAGGTCTGTTGCTCTAAAATTGGGGCATCTACTGAGATCTACCTGTCTCTCCATATCCATTAATCTCTAAGGGCTGATTTTGCTTCATCCCATTGCATGCTTAATATTGTTTGAGGAGAGAAGCCCATTACTTGCAATTTATTTAGGACCGCTTTTATTTATTTATTTATTTATTTAATTTATATGCCGCCCACTCTACCCAAAGGTCCCTGGGCGGCTCACAACAATTAAAATTCAATGCAATAAAATAAAATAATTAAAATACAGTTAAAATACAATTAAAATACAATTAAAAATACAATTAAAATTGCCATCATTAAGACCCACAGTTAATGTTATTTCAATTAAAAGCCTTCTGGAACAGGAAGGTTTTGACCTGGCGTCGAAATATCATCAGTGTCGGCGCCAGGCGGATTTCAGTTGGGAGGGCGTTCCATAGTCTGGGGGCAGCTGCCGAGAAGGCCCTTTGTCTACAAGCCATCCCTCTTACCTCCTTGAGGGATGGCTCTTTCAAAAGGGCCCCCTGGCTAGATCTTAACAGCCTGGTAGGCTCATATGGAAGGAGGCGGTCCTTCAAGTATCCAGCTTGATTGGAAGTTGTCCTCTAGGATTAGGTGTGTTAATCCCTGTGACTGAAAGTTTATTTTAAGCCAGTACTGAAGGGAGGCTAGTTCAATTTTGGCTACCATAAGGCTACCATTTTTAGTGAGCCGGTCTCTAATCGGATTTGTGCATTCGTTACGCATCTAGGGACTTCAAGTATTGCTCTAAGGAATTTTGACTGAACCTGCTCTATCGGGTCAAAACTACTGGGTGAAGGCCCCATAAAGGTGCCATACAGCATCTGGCTGACCACCTTTGCTTGAAAAAGTTTTTGGGCTGCTGGAATATAACGACCCCCTTTTGAATGGTAGAACCTTAGGATGGTGTTTGCTGTTTTTTCCCCTTGGGTGGCTGCATATTGGATATGGGCATTCCTGTCCCCAGTGGATTGCAGGGCCATACCTAGGATCACAAAAAACGTAGGGGGATTGGGGAACCCTTTCCAGAGCTGACCGTTCGCTTTCGTTGGCTCCTCCCCTCAGGAGGAGGCCAACGAAAGTAATTTACTTGATGTCAGGACAAATCATAAAGTAATATAACACTGAATATCAAAGAGAACTCTCACAATCTCATGAAAAAGGAAAAGCTTTGTGGTCTTTATATAGAAGACCTCTGTATGCAGCAATGCTTCTATTTTGTTTTTGTTATGTGTCATCAAGTCATCTTTGATATATTGCAACCTTAGTGACCTCCTGAGTTTCCTCAGTTCTTGCAATGTCTGAGTTTACTCAGATCTTGCAAACTCAAGGCTGTGGCTTCCTTTATTGAGCCAATCTCTCTCATATTTGGTTCTCCTCTTCTGCTGCCTTCAAATTTCCTTGGCGTTATTGTCTTTTCCATCCTGTCTTGCCTTCTTATGAGGTTT
This sequence comes from Pogona vitticeps, assembly GCF_051106095.1. Taxonomy (NCBI): domain Eukaryota; kingdom Metazoa; phylum Chordata; class Lepidosauria; order Squamata; family Agamidae; genus Pogona; species Pogona vitticeps. The sequence goes on along the minus strand of NC_135786.1, from coordinate 213,509,789 downwards.
GATTTGATTTTGGATACACTTGTTTGTCTTTCTCATGATCTGTGGTATCCACAAAGTGCTCTTCCAGCACCATATTTTGAATGAGTCAATCTTTTTTTCTGCTAGTCTTCTTCACACACACATACACACAGCTTTCACATATTGTATGTATATAGTAACTGGAAATACAATAGTGTTGATGATCTTGGCCTTGGCCTCCAGTGACATGTCTCTTTTCTTGATTATCTTCTTATTTCCTTCACAGCTGCCTTCTGAGTCTCAGTCTTCTTCTGATTGCTTGGCTGCAATTTCCTTTGGTATTGATTGAACAAATACTTTAATTGACCCATAAAGTCTCAAAACAGGCACAGGGTAGCTTTCAAACCAATCAGGATTATTCATCAGGGTGGGCACTGCGGAGCTGGTGAGAAGAGCAGAAACCAGAGATTACTAAAAATCTTCAAAATACTTTTGGCTAGATGTTAAGGCCAGGCTCTCTCTTATAAAGTGAGCTTCAAAATGGAAGTTGTGACTATCGTGTTATGCTTATGTAGGTGCCGTAAGAGAATATTTGATAGATTTATTTCTTTTGGTTTGGCATTTGTTGAGAGAATAATTGTGCATTATAGCAGCATGAAGCACTGGGGCAGTTGGATTCCATCTGAGAGTCAGCCCTACATGTGTATTCCTGCTGTGGACATACCTTAGGAGAAAACAAAGGATGGAGTAAACTAGAAGCAGGGACTGTTCCATTCCTTTTTCTTCTTCTGCCATCTATGTTTAGGGGATCTTCTGAAGGAGGGAACAATGCTGGACTTCTGCTGACAGATCAGTGGAATCCCATGGAAACAACACGGGAGTAATTACTTTTTCCCAATGCAGCTTCACCTGTGTTCCATAAAGCCCTGCTTCAGATGGCTATGAAAACCCCAAAGCCTCTTGCTCCGGGCAACTCTGAACGATGCCTGGGGGAGAAGATGGGAAAGACATTCTGTCATACTTGAGTTTCATCGATTTAGCCCCTTGAATTTCCGTCAGCTGCTGAGAGACAAGAAGTGCTTTTCCTTTGTAGCACTTAAAATATGGAAAAAACCTCCCCGCCCTATGGCAGATCAGGTTCATCTGGTCCCTCTTTTGCCCTCTTTTCAGTGGTCTTTTCAGACTGATTTATTGGCAGCATTATAAAACTAAACCAACATTGTATAGTTTTAAATTTACTGTTTCTGCTGTGTTTGTTCGCTTGCTGCTATAGACTTGTTGCTGTTTTTAGCATGGCATCACAGCTCTTTTTTTAAAAACTGTTCACTTTTTCCCCTAAATTCTGCACACTGCTAGGATCTGCCTTCAACACAGAATCATTGGAAATACATACCTAAAGATACAAACAAACAAGAATTGAACATTGAGTGATATGCAACAGAAAGTCATAAAATCAGCAAGTTTAATTCCTAGCACCAGGGCAATGGCATTGTGTGTGTGTGGAGGGGGGGCATAGGGGCCATTGCCCTGAGTGCAAAAGTCTTAGGGGCAGAACATTTCATCCTTGCCATGTAGCCACTGGGTGAGATGGAGTGTACAGCAGGTGAAAAAGCATGCTAGCCTCACCTCCCTATGCTATGCTTTGCCTCCCCTCTTTGGGCTGCGGCTGCCTTGCTTGCTCTGCTTCTCCCTCTAGGCAGGCAGCAGCAGGGGTTGATGATGGCCGAGCAGACCCACCTTCTTGGAGAGAATGGCCTGAAGGTTGACGGTCATCTTAGTACAGCCCAGCCTCCCTCCCTCCCTCCCTCAGCATAAGCAAAGTAGGCAGGCAGGCAGGCAGGCAAGCCACAGGGAGGGGAGGTGTGATGAGGGGACTCTGCTGACACCGAGCCCCCCATCCTGCTGCTTCCCAAAGTGACCTTGAGGGGGCATAATACTTGTCTTGCCCCAGATGTTGGCCATCCACACTATACCACTGCACCAGGGCTTAGTTTCCCCCCCCCCCTTCTGAAACATAGATAGTAGCCTAGGTCAAACACGACAAGATGGTCTAAGTCAAGGTTGTTCACACATATTTATTTCATTCATGTAAATTGAATGGAAGTTTGTTGTCTAATGAGTCCCTTCATTGAGAGAAAGATGGCCTATAAATGATATTAAATAAATAAACAAACCAACAGTATGAGAAGATTAGTTTATGAAACATAGCATAGTAAGATGGTTTTGGGAAAAGGATGCAGCTTCCCTTAGCTATGCGTTTTTCTGAAGTAAAACCTTAGCTTTCCCTTCTCCACAACTTCAACCTCATAACAGAAGTGAATGGGACAGAGATATGAATAAGCACAGTAGCTGCCCATCACAAGAAACCTGGCCTTTCTTTAAAATAACATTTAGAGCTATCTTTTGGAAAGTATATTCAGTCTTCATCTCTGGTCCCTCTGTCATCAGTGACTTAATAATATCTGTGTTCATATGGTCTGATAATTATGAAGCCCGTGTTGCTAACTGCCATTTATGCTATGCAACCTGGCTCCTATAAAGGGAGCTAGAAAAATAGCAAAATACTGTCCTAGCCTGAGGTTGTTATCTAGAGTGAGCCCCATGAGTACAAAACTAACCATCTTTGCTCAGTGAATCTGAGCCTTTTCACTTCCGTAAATAATATTAACAGCCACAAGGTAATGGAGAGAGTCAGCACACAGAGCTTACCAATATGCCAGTTCATTGTGGGTACATAGTATATAGGGATATAGCTCAGTCTGAACAGGTAACAGTGATGGGTTAGATCCTAAGTAAACAAAAGTGCAATCATAACAGACATTTACATAAGAGGTATTTAATAAATGTTTGCTTACAGAGATCAAGGTTATTAGTTAACATTTGTTTCCTCCCAACTGAGAGTACAGTTAACAATTATTAAGCCAGTTTTCTGATTTTAAAAAGTAGGCAGAGATTATTTTGTCCTATGTTAAGCACAAATGTCAAAAACAGCAAGCTTCCCAAGGGACCTAGTATGGGTGGGAAGACATTATTGTACAGCTGCATTTCTATTAGTGGTTTATATGATGCTAATTTGAATTACAGCAGTAATTTTATGATCTAAATCCCTGAATATCTATTTTGGTTATCTGGTTTTTTCCCCTAGCTCAGTAAGCTGCACTTCTGAAGGGAAAGTCCAAATTAGGCTAAAAACTGAAAAACAGAAACATGAAATATTATGCAAATGATTATGACCAACATTCCAATGATTAAAACTAATAGGGAATATGACAATTTGCCATACCTGAATTGTATTTCACAGCTGCTTCACTGACAACAATTCCCTGAAAACAGAGTTTGGAAAGGTTATGGTTGTTGTGGGTTTTTCGGGCTTCTTGGCCGTGTTCTGAAGGTGGTTCTTCCTAACGTTTCGCCAGTCTCTGTGGCCGGCATCTTCAGAGGACAGCAAACTGTGCTCTGGGTAAGGCTTGAGAGTGGAGTATTTATAGCTGTGAGAAGGCTTGTTTGTGAGAAGGCTATTGTCCTATCAGGACATGGTTAATTAGTATGTTTTGTTGTGGCTGTATTGTTTTGATAAGGAGGGGAGATTATCTGTCCCTGTGGTTGATGGGTGTCATTAGCTGGTCTTTTGTGTGTAGTAATCCCCTGACCTTGTGGCTGGGTGGAGTTCGTTGACCTTTTGCACTCTGTGTTTTTGAGAGCTGGGAGCCAGGTTTTGTTGAGTTTCAGACTTTCCTCTTTCCGGTTGAAGTTTTGTTGATGCTTGTGGATTTCAATGGCTTCCCTGTGCAGTCTGACGTAATGATTGCTGGTGTTGTCCAGCCTTTCAGTATTTTGAAATAGAATTTCATGTCCAGTTTGTTTTGGGGCATGTTCAGCTACTGCAGATTTTTCTGGTTGTTTTAGTCTGCAGTGTCTCTCATGTTCTTTGATTCTGGTGTGGATGCTTCGTTTTGTGGTTCCAATGTATACCTGGCCACAACTGCAAGGTATCCGGTATACTCCTGCAGTGGTGAGGGGGTCTCTTCTGTCCTTTGCTGACCGTAACATTTGTTGTATTTTTGTGGTGGGCTTGAATACTGTTTGTAAGTTGTGTTTTTCCAGAAGTTTCCCCATGTGGTCTGTGACCCCTTTGATGTATGGCAGAAATACTTTGTTTGTGGGTGGCTGTTTTTGTTCTTCAGTTCGGTGTTGTTTTCTTGGTTTGATGGCTCTTGTGATTTCATTTTTGGAGTAGCCATTTGCCTGTAGGGCCCAATTCAGGTGGTCGAGTTCAGTGTTGAGAAGCTGAGGTTCACAGTTCCGATTTGCACGGTCTACCAGTGTTTTGATTATGCCTCTTTTTTGCCGTGGGTGGTGGTTGGAGTTTTTGTGTAGGTACCTGTCTGTGTGGGTGGGTTTTCTGTAGACCTTGTGTCCCAGTCGGAGGTCAGTTTTGCGTAGGACCATGACATCTAGGAACGGGAGCTGGCCCTCTGTTTCTTTTTCCATGGTGAACTGTATATTAGGGTGGATGCTGTTGAGATGGTTGAGAAATTCTTCCAGTTTTTCTTCTCCGTGACTACAGATTGTAAAGGTGTCATCCACATATCGGAACCAGACTGTGCCATAAATACTCCACTCTCAAGCCTTACCCAGAGCACAGTTTGCTGTCCTCTGAAGATGCCGGCCACAGAGACTGGCGAAACGTTAGGAAGAACCACCTTCAGAACACGGCCAAGAAGCCCGAAAAACCCACAACAACCATTAGATCCCGGCCGTGAAAGCCTTCGCGAATACTTTGGAAAGGTTACTTTTTGGGTGGGGACTACTCTGATGGCAGAAAGTGAGGAGGAATTAAAGGACCTCTTAATGAGGGTAAAAGAGGAGAGTGCAAAAATGGTTTGAAGCTCAACATAAAAAAACTAAGATCATGGCCACTGGTCCCATCACCTCCTGGCAAACAGAAGGGGAAGATATGGAGGCAGCTTTGACAATTTCATGAGAAGAGAAGATTCCCTGGAAAAGACCCTGATGTTGGGAAAGTGTGAGGGCAAGAGGAGAAGGGGACAACAGAGGATGAGATGGTTGGACAGTGTCTGCGAAGCTACCAACATGAATTTGACCCAACTCCGGGAGGCAGTGGAAGACAGGAGGGCCTGGCGTGCTATGGTCAATGGGGTCACAAAGAATCAGACATGACTTAATGACTAAACAACAACACTCTGAGGAGGTCACAGAGTCTGGTAGATTTAAGCAATTGCGCCCCCCCCCCCAGTAACTCTTCTTGATTCTGGCACATAGAAAGAATCCTCTTCCCCCCCCCCCCCAGTGCGAGAAATGGAATTTATACAATGCGTTTAAGGACCAATGAAGATAGCAGGATTGGAGACAGACAAAGCTGATCCATGAGGCACACTAGATTAAGAGTCTAACTAAATAATACAATTAGCATGTTATTAGAAGGAGATTCATCTAGAATTATAAAAGACATATGATTGACATAATACAAGTCTGATAAGAGACATTAGATGCACTCTGAAGAAATAGCCATCTTAGTTTATCTCAGTGTGTTGAAAAAAGAAAAGGAAAAAAGGCAAAATACTGTAGCAAACCAGTCCACCCACAAATCAGTCCTACCTGCACCTTTCTGGATCATCAGATGCTTCTACTTTTTTGGTGTAGGAATGATTGCTCTATTTGGGTCCATTTCCAATGTGTACAATCACTGGAAATGAATCAAAATGAGCTTTCCTCTCTTAATTTGCCAATATCATGAAACGAACCACTTCATTATATTGGCAAATTAAGCACTTCCTTGATATTAGGAAGGTATACCCAATAAACATACCTAATTAGTACATATTCTTAACTTGTAATACACATATCTAGGTGGTGCAGCATATATTTGGTACTCTAATATACACCACCACGTTCCTTGGCCCATCCATGAAGTTGAAGAAGTATTTAATTAGCCAATGTCATGAAGTAGGAACGCTAAGAGATGTTTCTGGGACAGAGGACAGAATCTATCAATGGAGACAACTGTTTTATACCTATAAAATATCACAGAAAGCAGGTGTTAATATACATACTGTAGTGCTAAGGAGCCTTGATCTCTATTGAGGCCCTTGCATATTCACTTGAACTTGCCTGTGTAGTTAATTTCTGCTGCCTCTTGTTCAAGTCTCTCTTTGTAATTCCCTTTTTTCTACAATAGCCACTTTGACATCCATAACAGAATATTCTGAGAAGCGGAAGCACTTTGAAACTAGTGTTTCTGTCCTGCCATTCCTGCTATTGGTTTTGTGTCTATTCATTCTTTTGTGCAGATATTGCCCGGTTTGTCCTATGTTAAAAGCAGAAGGCACTGCTGGCAGTAGATAGCATCACATTAATGAGGAATAAATAAATTTACTCTTGATGCTATGGCTGACGTGGCTGGATCCTTTATGCTGCTGGCAGTATAGATGTATAGTAGGGATACAACTGGCATCTAGGTTAAAGCTGTCTCCACCTCCATGTTGTGTTGCCTGTAGAGTATTAGTAGTTCTTTAAGGTATGTGAGGGGAGTTGTCTATAGGCAAATATGGGCTGGCCCCCAGAAGGCATTGGAGAGGTAAAATGGATTTGGATTTTGTAAATAGAGATAGAGTTACAAGATTATTATGTTTATTATCAGTTTATTACGAGACACTGATAGCACATCAGTTATCTAGCAATAGGGTTCCTCAGGACAATGTGCCTGAGCAATCAAACTTGCAAATGAAGCCCATATTTACCACCTGAAGACCAACTGCAAAACAAAGTGAACTAATTTTGCAATTTCAAGCAAATAAGTAAATAAACAAATAAATACATTGTGGCAACTTAAAAGATATATAGTGCTATACTTATTTTTGTTTTGTTTTTGCCTGACATGCTAGCATAGACTAACATGGCTACCTCTTCTAAAACTGTAATTTTGCAATGGTGAGGAATGCTTGTGCTAGGACAAACTGTCATCTTTTCAACTGTTTGGGGGAAATTAGCTTCTGAGTGTGGTGCTCAACATCTCGTGCAACTTGATGCACAGAGACCAAAATGCCTTGAGGTACAAACCTATGGTTTGCTGTCATTAAGCAGTTAGAGCATGGGTATGCCTTTCTCAGTGCTCAGAGTGTAAATTCATCCCTCTGTGTCTGGGCTCTTCCATTGAAATGTTCCATCTCCCCTTCCTTCTGGTTTATCACTGTTTATCGTGAAGGAGCATGGAACTTATTGCAATCTACATCTAAACTTCAATTTAAAAAGGACCTTCCCTGAAAACTGCTTCTCTTCTGGATAGCTTTAATAATTATGTAGAAATCATCTTCCCCGCTGAGATTGTTCCTCTGGAGCTTGTGTGTATGAGTGCCTGTGTTTCAAATTAATTGATAGTCTAATTAAAAGCTTCCAACCAAATGCTGTGATTGTAGAAATGAACTTCATCTGGGCTGTGCCACAGCACTAAACTCCACCCCCTGGAACAAATAATAAATAACCAGATGCCATTGAGTTTTCCAGGTAGACAGTATTCAGAAGTACAGTAGTTAACCATCCCATCTTGGGACTAGGCAGCTTGCCCAAGAACACACAGGCTGGCTCTACTTGCAAGAAGCCCAGTGGGGAATCAAACTCTCAATCTCTATTTAAACCACTGAGCTTTCCAGCCAGCTCCCTGAGACAAATATTTTATTTTTTAATAAACCCATACCTCATGGCAGGAGGAGGGACATATTTTGTCACTGTTGGTCTTATCTTCTGTGGATCGTGGGAAAAAAGATTTATCAGGTTCATTATGGAGAACAAATGTTTCGTTTGACAGAACCCTTTTTAGTATATATTTGGCAGAATCTATACAGTGCAACAGACAAAAAAAAGGACTGAGGCGAGTGGGTGGAGCATATACACATAGGCTACAGAGATGAAATGCGAGACTTGGGCTCTAGAACATTTCCTACATGGTAACTTAATACTGGAGATGTATAAATCATATGAGGATTCCAATTTCTTGCAATATCCAAATTTCATCATGATTCGCCTTCAGAGCTTGGGAAAGTAACCGTCTGGATTATAACTTCTAGAGTTCACCAACTAGTATGTCCAGCAGCTTTATTTGTTAGGAGATTCTGGCAGTTGGAGTTCAAAAAGGTAAATTTTCCAAACCTGAAACTCTTGTCAACATTGGTATGAGGACACTACAGACAATGTGCTCCTCATATGGTTGCAGCTGCACTACATTTCTGGAAGAAGCCAAATTTCAGCAAAAGAATGCACACTATACACAGAGATATCCCCAGAAAGGGATTCAGCAAAGGAGGCAGGAATTATTTTTTTTAAAAAAACCAAACAAATATAATTAAAAACAAAACCCTCTGCCTGAGCCCCTGGGAAGTTACAGCCAGTCAGATGAGACAATACTGGGACAGATGAGCATAACTGGTTGGTTTAGGAAGTTGTGGTCCTCTCCTCCCTGCCCCCAAGAAGTCTTTTTGAAGGACTTAGGGCAGGCAGGCAGACAATCACATTCTTCCTTGTTGCACAGAAGTACAATTGGAGAGATGGCATGGCAGCAGAACATAAGGACTTGGGTTTGGTTATTCATTTGGCTTTCTCATATTCTAGTATTACAAAATTTTGTTTTGGAGTGGCTATGACTGCAAAACAATTCTTTCAAAATAACATTGCTTGGTGTAACAAGCAGACAGAGGCCAGTCTCAGGAATGCAGTTCAGCCTTTTGCCAGCTAAACTCAACCTCTCAGGCAAGCTGTTAACTTCTGCCACACTAAGATCTGCAGACCTGCATTATTTGTGCCATATAAATTTACTGTGATTTGTTTCACTGCAGCGTCAAATAGTGAGTAATCGACAGAGATTCTCCAAAATGAACTGGCACACTCCTCGCTTTAGCCAGTGCCACCCCCAAGGACTTAGGAAGCCTGAAATACAGGTGCAAGTCAAGGTCTGAGGCAGACCAGCATACATACAGTATATATATGCAGGTATAAACACACAGGCAAAATTTATTATTTTCATTATCACACAAGTTTCCCCTTCCATGGAAGTAAAACCAATTAACCAATCCAGTTAAGAGAAAGTAATAATGCATTAAATTATTTGTTGTTGTTTTTTAGTCATTAAGTCATGTCCGACTCTTCGTGACCCCACGGACCAGAGCACGCCAGGCCCTCCTGTCTTCCACTGCCTCCCGGAGTTGGGTCAAATTCATGTTGGTTGCTTCGATGACACTGTCCAACCATCTCGTCCTCTGTTGTCACCTTCTCCTCTTGCCTTCACACTTTCCAAACATCAGGGTCTTTTCCAGGGAGTCTTCTGTTAAAAAACCAACAATTTGCTGCCCTTTCATGAAACCCCAGATAAACCACCCCTCAGACTAACCCTACCCATATTCTTTTGGTGTGCCCTGTTTTCTTTCAGTTCATGTAAAAAAAAAATAATACTCAAAACCTCCTTAATCCAGAAGTGTCATACCATCACCTGGCTTTGGTGTCTTGCCTGGAAATATTCCCAGAAATCAAAACAAGCATTAGACTAAACCCCCACTTACACCAGGCTGGCATGAAGCAAAACAAGCATATAAGGTACCTAACAATGTTGGCCTCTGGTTCATAAAAATAATCCATCTCTGTATGAAAACCAAACGCTTCATAAAACCGTCATGCTGATTTGAAAAACAATTTTACAGCTAAAGGGACCAATGCCCAACCAGTATAATTCATTACACTGAGGCAGCTTTAATAAGCTAGCCAAAAAGCACAAGGGAGTTCCCCTTCTGTTCTAATAGAACACAGATGCCATAACACAGCGCATGAAATCTCTCTTGCAGGCCCAAATAGTTTTGATTCCAGTGCAAAATTCTTCTCAGAGGTCACACCTCAAGGTAACAAGCAGGCAAAGCCTGGCCACTGGGTTTTGCCTCAGCTAAGCTCAATGCAAGCCCAAATAAACAGTATCTTACAAATAAAACTAAGAAGGATGCCAGAAAGGGCTGTGTAGCCTAGTATGGCATCTTCTCCTGCTTTCTTTTCTGCCCTGGAAAGAATACAGAGAGGTAAGTACTGTATGTACTTTGGCTATAGGCACTGGGTTGTTGTATTTGCTTTATTATAAGCATATTGTCCAGGCTATGCACACCACAAACTATTTCAATGCAGGGTTTAGCAGTTCCTGGACTGCAGCTCATACAAAGACAAAAGGAACAGACAGGAACAGGTCACAAGACCCAATTCCTGACCAAACCAGATTCCTTTGCCATGGACCGACAGACAGCTAGGCTGGCATTGAAACTGAAGGCTGAGAACATCTAATTGTCACCGTAGGAGTTTTTCATATTTCCTGTAGGTTGCAAACTATCTTGCTTTGGTTTGTGACTGGTCATTAGGAGGTAAACTCAGTCTTTATTTGCTAGTATGCAGTTCAGTCACAAGGGTCTGCCAAGATAACATCTTTGTGTTTCAAAAGGATGTTGGTTTCTATTGACAGGCTATTTCTAATATAGAGTTTGAATTGCATGAATGAATCAGGAGGTTCCAGGTTCTAATCCTGTCTCTATCAGGAATCAACTAAGTGGTTACGGATAAATGTCTTTCTCAATCTCTCTCTCTCTCCTTCAGTATTCCCATCTGCATTATGGAACATATGTATTGATTTACCTCACCACAGGGGTGGGCAATTGCCAAGGGACAAGGGGCTATGTTTGTTCTCTCGTATCTTGGAGGACCATAGATCTCAGCTGATGTCTAAAAGCTCCCTGAAGAAAAGTTTTATGCCCCCCCAATGCAAATTGTGTTCCCCCCCCCCCGAGACCTCCAAAAGCACACAATTTGCAATATACAGCCAATTTTATATCCTCTAAGGCCTGTTTTAGAGCTTGAAATAACTTTCTTTTTCCCCTTTTTCAGAATCAGCAGATGTCCGGAAGGGTGTAAAATGGGGTGGACTGTACAGATTTGATTTTAGATGGGTCAGACGGGGGGGTGGATTAGAGTTTCGGAAATGCTTCTTTTACAGGATTATAGGAATCATGGATAAATTATTGCTGAACCCCCTGAAAGGAAAGTGCTACAGAAATGTCCAGCTCTTGTGCCAGACTGGTTCAGAGTGCTTTTCCTCAGTACTCTTTGCTCCAAAAGAGGTGATCTGAAGACATGGCAGACCTTTGGTAGGATTTGGGCCTAATATGTTGTTCCATATTCCAGATACAAAACTCTGAAAACATGCAGAGTAAAATGGTTGAGCTACGGCAGCTCTCAAATGGCTAGCCAGGGAAACTCATGAAAGCAGCAGTGCCCTGTACACAAAAGAGGTTTTCAAGGCATCTGTCCCAGTTTTACTTTTAATGAAATTCATGCGTTTAAACTACAAAAACAAACAGTTCCTGGGAATGGAGAGCATTCTGGCTGGCAGGACAACATTCCTTCTTCCCAAATTCAATCTCATCTGCAGCGAGAGAGGGCAGTTTAGTAAGGGGTGAAACATCTGGACAGCAGCTGATGACAATTCTGGGGACTTCATCAAAATAGCCAGGTAGAATATATTTTTGCAGAACTCAAGACAATATTATTGAATCCTAGGTCAAAACTGATCTTTCATGTGACTAAGGAAATAAACTCCCTCACACCCCTTTGCACAGACCTCTCTACTGCCACCTCTACATATGCAATGAACAAAAATGAGAACTCTTCCCTTTTTCAGACAGTGAGAGCAAAATTTCCAGAATAGCTCCATATTTAGATAAAGCAGCACATCTCATACTTGAGAGATAGAGTCATGTATTTGGCAATTCCCCCTCCTTTTGTTTTCAGAAGTAAAATCAGCTGCTTGCAAATTACTTTCTTCTACCAATGTTGTGGTTTTAGAAGAGGTAGTTGTGTTAGACTGTGCTAGCATATAAGGCAAAGCCAAAAGAAAAATGAAAAATAAAGAAGACAAAAACATTGTGGCACTTCGAAGAATAACCGCTATATTTTAATGTGAACTTTTGTGGACAAGTCCAATGCTTCAGACTAGACATGGGGACGACTAAAAAAATGGATTGCGATATTTGTCAGAAATTGCTGATTCATTAAATATCCATCCCTTTATATTTGTGGGTTCCAGAGACCCCCCACGAATACGAAGGGAAGAATATTTTCTCATTTTTATTCGTCCCCCATACAAATATTTTCTCCCCCATTCATCCCCCTTCCCTCTCTTCCTATGACTTTCCCATTCTGCCTACCAGCCTGCCAGGTGGATAGGCAGCCACCCACCCCCACAGCCTATCCCCTACTCCCTTTCTCTCCCTATCTTAGTCACTGCCCCCATCACCATTTTTTCAACATTTATGTGTAGAACCAACTCTACTAATGTCTTTTGCGCAGTTTCCTCATGGGATATTTTATATTTGTTTTTTTTCTAGCTCTTAAAAGATCTATATCTTCAACACTCACTGCTCTTTCTAGCATGCTGGTACTCACTGGGTAGATGGAGCAGAATCTAGTTAGGTACTCCTAGACATAGCTACCCAAAGTCCTCTTCAATATGGTGCAAGTAGACTTAAGTAATGCACAACTGTTAACTAAAATGAATAATAGATTCTTACCTTAAAGGACTGAGCTGAGTGGATTCCACCACCGTTTAAAGCTACCCAGATCCTCCACCCCTTTTCTCAAATGAGGAGCATGATGACCAAAACTCAGCCTTGAGAAAGGTGGACTAAGTAGCAAAAACAAAAAGGAAAGTTGTTTGGATAAGCATTCTTGGTTCTGCACTGAGAGAGATTATGCCTGGCCTGTCATCCCTTGCTGTGTAGGCTTACAACCATCCCAATGCTCCAGTCAGACATGCTTCCTCTTGAAAAAGGAGACTGACACACACATATCAGCTGCCAGTCCTGGACAAGGGGAAAGAATTAAAGGGGAAATGTTTGTACACAATAAAATAACATTGCACTGCAAAGCTGAAATCTTCCGCCCAAGCATAAAATAGAAAGCCCAATTGAGAAAAATGGAATTTCTGAGTGCATAAAATAAAATAAATCCTAGGAAGTAATTGAACAAACATTGCAGTAAGATGCTCCATGGGACAGCTGTAGGGGTAGGGTCAGGTGTGTATTTTATCCAGGAAAAGGACTTACTGCTGCAATGAACAGTAGCTAAGGAAACATGCAAGCAGAAAATCACCTGATCTAAGTCAAGACCACAACAGGGAAGCATTTAGGCTCTGTCTTGACCGCACACTAAAGCTGTCCTTTGTGGTCACACTTGTCTAGCAGCTGCAACACATTACCTTGAAAAGGGAATGGACAACCCATTGCACAAGAAGGAATGGAGACACATTCACTAAAAGACCACGTGGGTTGCAGGGAAGAGAGGGAAGAGGATCTACACCATGTCTGCCTCTGGTTTCATCCAGTAGTCAAATATTACTTAGAGAAGGAAAATCAAGGCATAGAAGTTAACTTCAAAGAGGGCAGGGGGCTGAGTGGTTTATTTAACTAACTGAAGAACATCCCAAAGTGCCCCATGTCGCCCATTCTCATGGGTTCATAGGGTGAGAGTGTGTTGCTATATATCCCAGTGAGGGAGACAATTCCTTCCCAAAGCTCTAATTCACTGTCACCTCCATCAACCAATCTCAAGTCAGTTTGGAAGTTTTGTACATGAATGCCCAGTGCTCATATGCTGCAGTCTTGTTTTAAATTATCACTTAGGCAATACAGAGAACAGAGAATTGGAAGCGGAGACATCTCCTAGTTGCGAAAGGCATGAATGTGGAAGAAAAATGTAGGGATTGAGACGAGCAAATGTTAACGTGCATGGAGTACGTCGTGCTTTTGTTGCTGCTGCTGTTATAGCACTGCTGCTGGTGCGAACTGGGAAATGTGAAATGTGATGGGCAGTGCCCTCTGTGCCCCAGACAACGGGACCACGTCTGACTTCACACACCTAATCAAGGAGAAAGTGGCTTCTTGCCAATTTAAAGAGAGAGGAGAACAATGAGACGTGAAAGAAGGAGTTTGATAGCCCTGCCTTTGTACAGAATATCTGAAGAGCACACTGATCAGGTAGACAAATCCTCTGACAATCTCCTCCTATGAGGACCGATCTTAGCCTTTCTCTGATGCACACTGACAAAGAAGACCCTTTTCTTACAGTGCAACAGAGAGAAACCAGTTGTTGCGATAAGCTCAGAGATAACAACTTTATTCCAATTTGAGAGAGAGAGAGATTCACAGTGAGTAAGCTGCTGGTTGGGCATTTCCATGCTTGCTTCAAAGAATGAGAGACTGGCCACTGACTAAGCTCAAGCTTCCTTGCTTACCTCCTCTGGGGTTGCACTGACCAATTAATTATACGTCCCCAAAGAGGAGAGTGAAAGAGGAGATTGGTTGACATAAAACTGCATCTGTTTACATGTACAAAGGCAAAATGATAAATAAGTTTTATATTTAAGCAGAATCACAATGTGTGCCACTTGGTGAAGACAATAACCTGGTGACCCATGTGCCCTCTGAGTCAGTTCTCCAGGGGCAAACCCTTGATTGACAACTTCAAGATCCCTGATCAACCTTTGTTTATTAATGAATCAGACTTGGACTGAATAGCTCTGCAAACGGAGGAAAACTTTCAAAAGGAGGTTCATTTTTCTGGTAGTCCTTTAAAGGGAGGACTCCCCTCCCTAAAATAGAAATGTGGCCACTCTGTATAAGATGGGAACAGCATTTGAGGGTACCTGACACATGTGAAATGACAACAAAGGCAACCAAAAAAGAAAAGAGCAGAATGTTTATCATTCTTTTCTGAACCCCTAAATAGGCCAAAAAGCAGGAGTGTATGGAGTCCTATCAGTTACTATAGATTTATTTCATTGGAGGTCAAGAAACCTGGGCATTCAAGAGTGAAATCTCATTTTCTGTGGCCTTGGACAAAGTAATTGTGCTAATTAGAACAAGAGTAGTTCTGCTAATTTACATGTCAAATATTTTCCAGATCCCAGTGATTCCCTTTCTTCTTTTTCTAAATTTCCTCCTCTTGTTCACCTTGGTACCCAAGAGCTCTGAATGTTTAAGTGCTACCATACAAAAAACATTAAGCATAATTATCATACATTAGCCTTTGATTCATGTATTTGTTTCGCTAATTTGAATCCCAGAAGTTGAAAGAAAAAAAATTGTCACTCAATCTGGAAAATGCAGGTGGTCTCTAACTCCTTTGGATTAATAAATTTTGGCATATCTTCACTACTTTCTACGTTTCAACAAAGCATATTGATTTCTAAATAGCACCGTGTCTTTCTTTAGGAATTTCTAAAAGCCTGTTTTAAAGCTTATAAGGTTCTTACTTTTGTGTCTGAAGGATTTATCTTCCAGTTTTGCATTTCATTTTTGGAAAAATGTCATGCAATTAACTGCCCTCCTTTGTGGGATTATTCTTCCTGGTGGCTGGATCACAAGAGAAGGAAACTTATTAACAGCAAATAGTAGCAAATTAATTCCTTGATGCTTCTTCCATTTATTAGGCCAGTTAACAACTTCCAGAGCAAAAGAACCAGGTTTTTCTAGTGTTGTGAAGGCCAACAGATTATTATAGAACATGATTCATCACATGCAAGCAGTGCAGTTAGACCAGAGCACATGCTTTGCATGGAGTCTTGTGGTCCCTTAAAGTCAAACAATTGAACCCACTGCTGCATTGGAAGAGATGGGCTGCCCATGCCAGCAAAACATCCTAGTCTTTACGGTGCCACAAGGTTCTCTGTTGTAAAAGACTAACACAGCTACCCCTCTGAAAACATTTGCCATGGACAAAGTCCCAAGTGCTGTCCCCAGTTTCTTCACATGGGGGTTGGAAAGACTCTTTTCTTAAATTCCTGGGAGCCACTCTCCATAGGTGTGGGAACTACAACCCCCAGCATTCCTCACTATCGGCTTTGCTGGTTAGGACTAAAAAGCGTTGTAGTCCAGCAACGTCTCTGAAATGCTGCATGTCTCCCAGGTTATATCACTGGCATGATATAAGGCAGCTTTCTATGTTTCATAAAGAAATGAATGCAAAGCTACCCATTCAGCCTCTTCAGGCCATCAACAAAAAGAATGGCTTTAACCACAGCACAGCAAAGTTACGCGGGGAATTACAAGTCCCCCACCAGCATAGATAGTAGCAGAGTAGTATAGTTAGGTGCTAGCTAATCTACCTAATGCCTGTTAATTTGAATTATAGAGGTAGGTGGTACAATGGCAGCAAAAACAAAAACAACACCTTAAATTAAGCATTGGTGGTTAAAATGTTTGAAGTTTGCACTAAGGGGAGCTGTGTGTAGTGGCTGCATAAATGCTACAGCAGCCCTCTAGATGTGAAAACAACTGTACCAAAGTCCTTGGCCTTCATCCCAGCCCTCTAAGTTTACTTATTAAAGTCTTGGCAAAAGAAGGCAGATCTTCTTGGAAAGGAATTCCAAAAAGAAGGGAAAACACTCAGAAAGCAGGTAATTCATCTTAGAAGATTTTAGATTTTGATAATAGCTCCATTTATTTCAGATCAACCAATCTCAAATACTTTTCTAAACAGGATACCAGCACTTTGGGCTTATAATGCAGCCTTCAGTCACTGTCATCATAGCAGGGAAAAAAATGATGAAACAACTTTTCAATCACTTTAAGATTCCAAAGCAATCAAGCTTCCTACTAATGTCTGCCGCTTATTATTGCAAGTGCTCTGCATGACATAGACGAGAGAATGCTGTTGCTAGCGTTAAATCATCCCTGTTGCAAAATTGCCACAATTTTATGAGAGAAAAAAAATTGTCTCTCTAGCCTACATTCAAGATCATTATATATATTTAGAATAAAAAGTTGGAACTAATTTTAACTTTTAGTGGGGTGAGACAAAAGACATCCATTCATACCTAAAATTGGGATAGAGATATCACAGCTAGTGATATGACAGATCTTCCTCGGTTTGAAGTCAACAGTTAAAGACAGTTTAAAGACAATTAAAAATGCTTCCATCAGTTGACAGTCCTAGGCTGCATGCACTGTCATGCTCATGATCACAGTAGCAACTGGCCTACTTCCGTTGAAATGAGCTTCAGCACACCACCTAAGAAAATGCAAGGCAACTATAGGCACAATGCCTACTCATGGGAAGGAGCTGTTATACCAAGCCAAATTACTTGCTTCTCTGTCTGTATGGCTTGATTAAATAAATACATACAAGGCAGTACTTAACATTACTCCTTTGTCAGCTACATAAAGTGACCACATTTTTTTCCCATCTCAGCAGAGCACAACCACCAATTTGCATGAAAAATAACAGAAACTAAGACACATTGGTTTGCTTTTTCCAACCCCAAATGCTTTGTTAATGAGATCACTTTATCCTTTAATGTTCCTTCTTGTTTTTGAAGAGCTAAGGCCCAATTCACTTGAAACTGGAGACACTCTCCTACATCAACCAGTCATCTATCTCTTACAGTGAAACAAAGCAAAACAAAACAACAACTAAACAAGGAGACCATCGCTGTATGACCAGATTCCTGCACTGTTGGTGCATTCCGAATTCCTGTTCATTCTCTCTGCTTCCTCAGATCATCACCATAGCTATAGTTGCTCCTTCATGTTGCCATCTGTGTTATCCAAAATCAGCACTCTTGGCCTGGGTAAGTACTATGTGGACTGGACCATGGTAAAATTGGGGGTTGTGTGGCCCTCATTGTGTTGCTGAAAGGCGATTCACATCTTCACTCATTATTGGCTATACTGTCTAGCTTAAGAGAGTTGCAATTCACCATGTGAATTGCCTCATGTGATGTTCTCCGTCCTTGAGTTAGATGTTGCATCTTTAAGAGTCATTTGCTGTCATGTACTGACTCTTTTAATGGTGGCAAAAATTCAATCTGGGACCTTTTGCACACAAAATATGGGACTGAACCCCCAAATACGTCTTCCCCTTTTTATGGGCCAGAACACAGAGGCAACAGAGCATCATTTCCTCCATTTGCACAATATTCGTATTGAAAGAAGCAGATTTTCAGGAGCAGTCTGGAACAAATCCTACACTTGTAGAATGCAAGTTATGAGAATGCTTTGAAATAAATTGCAAAGCCAATTCAAATGTGGAAAAATGCTGTTATTTTATCAAATACTCTCTCATGGAGACACACAATATGTAAAACAGCACCTCTCAAGCAGAAGTACACTGCTACTAGAATAATCTTAGGGTGTGACTACACAGCGAGGGAAAGTGAATTAACTCATATTCTGTTGCTGTAAAGTTGCTCTATGGCCTTTGGTTCTCTTGGATGTAAATGGCCACATAGGCAGAGGAGAAAAAAGGGCTTCTAACTGCAGTTCTCTTTGAAGTGCCTCTAGAAAGTGCTTTAAGAAGGGTTCCCTTCATCAGTTACTCATTTCTTCATGTTATCTTGCCAGCAGGTAGTGTTCATTAAGCTGTAATAAATAAATAAATCAACAGGAGCTCTGACTGAGAGAAGAAAAAAAGCAGAGTCTTGGGAGAGAGGCATTGTAGAGAGATGTGAGTAGAGAGGGGCACTTACTGCACTTCAGCATGGTTTGGTGCATTGGGCCCACAAAGGTTACTTGGTGCCCTGGATTCAATGCCACGCCCTCTCCCGCAGACACCCAGTCAGAGAAGGAGGTGGGGCAGAGAAGCCTGTGGTGCTGCTCCAGATGGAGGAGGTGGGGTGTGGTAACCAAGGTGCCCTGCAAACCCTATGGATCCAATCTGCCAAACCATGACGAGTACCCATCTCTAGAGGGGAGTGCTGGCACAGCTTGTGTGTTCGTGAGTGTGTGTGGGTGCACCCACACATGCCCTCCTCATCCTCCCTCATGAGGCATGAAGGAAGGTGTTTTGCCAAAACACCACTTTGTGTGTGTTTGTCTCTGTGTGTTTTTGTGTGTGTGTGTGTGTGTGTATGCATGCATGCTCAGTCGGTCTTTCTGCATCAGATCAAAGCCATCAAAGGCTTTGAACCAAAGTAAATGGATTTGATGTTTAAAAAGTAGGAGGATCTCTGGTGGGGAGGGGAAACTACAGTTTTGGGCTGTGGGATTGTGGATTGATTAGCATTTCCCATTGTGTCATGTCATCAATTGGAAAAATATGGATCAGTCTTCCCCAAGCCCGTCGTATTTCCTGCCTTTTTTCCTGTGTAGTCTCCCAGTCTTTAAGGATCTGAGACTTTAAATATTCTTAGGGCAATGATACCTTTGGAAATACTGTACTGGGAAGTGTGTTATCTTAGGAAGGCAGATTGTTTGGGTACAAGCAGTTATGTACTGTTCATACGTTTCCTGGTACTGTTAGGTTGTTGCTTCTTTTTGGTCACTCCTTTAATTTGTTATATGTTCTACAAAAACAAAAGTCAAGGCTTATTCTTGGCCACTAGGGAAAAAAGACCAAATAAAAAGCACAAAATGGGTCAAGGGGCGGATGTGTGTGGGTAGAGTGAAAGAGATTAATAGGACGTAGGTTTCACTCATTCCATAAACATTATTTCTTGTGTTCTTAGAATTTTATTGCACAACTGAGAAACAAAGAGTCCAAATGGAGAGGGAGATAGAATGACAAGAGCCAAGTTCCAATCCCAATTTGCCATGAAATCATTGGGTGGACTCATAATGCCATGGCAACCAAATTTGCTTGCTTTCCCCCCCCTATGTACAGCAATCATGGTTAATACTGTACCGTCTGACTGAGAAACACAGCAGCTGATACTGAGACATTGGCAGCCAGCTTGAAAGAGATGCCTCATGTGTTAGGTTAAAGCTCTTCTGATAAAGAAGCCTCAGGGAAAACGGGAAAAGCAAAAATTTATAAAAGAAACAAACAAACGAGGAGAAAAAGAATACATAGGCCACTTTTGTCACCCAGTGTGACTGGTCAAATGCCAAAACCCAGAGGCTGTGCCTGGGTTGACACCAGTCACCAACACTGCTTTCTTAGAATAATAAGAAATTAGAGAAGTAGAATGGTTCCAGTTCAGCGTTGTTAAGAGAAGTACTAACTGAAGCTGAAAAACAGAATTTTTGTTATTGCGGAATGTCTCTAAGCCCTATTACAGTGGGGAATGAGAGGCATGATGGGAAATGGAGGGACAATCACAGGCCCTTTACCTTATGTCTCTCTTGTCTACTATGGGGATACATTGCCCATCTTTGCTGCTGCTTCCTACCTGTCCTAAATAACCTGAAAAGGGGCATGTGGCCGACAACAATGGAGATGAGTACAACACTAGGTCTAACATGGCCACTGATCTGGATTTGTCCAGAATACTCTCCTATTTGGGGGGGGGGGAGGGAGAGACCACTGTCCTTTTGGGGTTCCCATTGTCCAGGAGCTTCAAGGTCTGGACCAGATAAGAAGGAACTTTGAACACTGTGACAAATATTTTAAACGAAGCTAGAGCACAAGTGACATCAAAGACTACCCTTGCCACTATGCCTTAGGCCATGGTCACACCAACAAAATGCTTTCCAGTTCTCCCACTTTATTTTCTCAATTTAAATTTGTAGTTACATGACCCATGGCCATTAGTGAATCATTTACCTGGCAAACGTGCTAACTGTAGATCATTTCTCACTCCGCCAGAGGCTTCTACTTTTTTTTGTTGCAGATCTTTTTTTTTTTAAAAAAAATGTTGCATTGCTGCCTGTGTGAGTGATCTTATCACAACATTTTGAACTACTGTCCCCATGCATGTCCTTTTAAAACATCTTTAATGTTTTAATAACAAATTTCTGCAGCGTTTGTGTTGATGCATTGGTTAACTTCTGTCAAATGATCCCAACAAGAAGCTCTAAGTGCTTATTGAATTGGAAGGAAATGACTCGGTAAAAAACACATTGGGATGCACATCCTGGAATAAATGCTATGTGACCTTAAAGCACAACAGGAGCATGATTAGAAGTCGTAACCACAGGGGGACATTTCACTGGTGTGACGACAGCCTGAGTTTCAAATACCTCCCTTCGAACTAGCATTCAAGAAGAACCAGCTCCTTGAGTTAGGAAGCACAGCTGCCTCAACTTGTTCTCACATGGTGCTGCACACACAGCTGGGATGAGATGTTGGGACTTTTTACTGACTTTATACAGTCAGTACATTCAGGATGTAATGAGGGGGTACCTGCCACCACTGGTGGCAGGAGATCTTGGAGTGCCCCTATGTTGTAATCAATGTTTTGGGCCACTGATCGTAATTATAAGTAAGTTAAAAATGTTAATAAATTGAATAACTGATTTGAATGAATGAATGAAATGTGTTCAGTTATATTGTAATTAGTTTAATTTATGGAATAAAAATTATTTGATGAATTAAAAATAAAAGATTCCTTGTAAGTAATAATTAATTTTGAGTGGTAGTGGTCAGTACTTATGGCTTAATACTCAATAAATGTATTTTAAGTTGCAGTTTTAAAGATAAAATTGATATCCGTTTCCAAGTATATTCATTTCTAGTGAGCTACAGAAAAACACAAAGAAATTTCAAGGAGCTATTAAGAGGTATGTCTCACCTTTTCCCCCCAGTCCTGTGAGCCAAGTCAGTCTTATGCTCTGTGACGGGTTGTACATTGTAATTTTACTTAAAACACAACAGGTATAGTACTTGTTAATATATGTTTGTATATTAGCTTATATTAGTATATACAGTTTTAATACCAAAAAATGTGCTTAGTTTGGTACTGAGAATAACTGGGCAAAATATCTGGAGAGGTACCACCATCTTCATTTTCCTGGCCAGGAAAGGATGGACACCACAATGGTGGTACCGGGAAAAAGGTGCAGAGCAACATTTCTCCCTTGATTAGGACACCAAGTTTCAAAATATCAGTAATGGCTGCAATTTTTACCCAAAAAGCCTCACAATTCTAAGAGCTGAATGCAGAACTTTGTCAAATTTTCCACATATTGTACAGAAATGAACAAAATATATTCTCAAAGATATATTTGGTCCAGTGTTTCAATATTTAAGCCATTAATTAGTTCATAAGTTAAAGAGTTTTAATATAAATTAATTGGACAGCAACTAATTAATTGGAAATTCTAGTCCCCATATATTGAGGTTTGGACTCTAATACAGAAATCAGAATTCCATGTAAGTGACTAACTTTTGAATTCTGTCCCCCCATTAATTCTTTACTATAATCGTTACCTACACATGTCTAGACTGTTTCCCATGGGTAAGGCTTACTAGCTCACGTTCAATGCAGAACCACTGAGCGCCTGAAAACTGGAAAGAATACTGACATTTCAATAGTACTAACATTCAGGTATAGTTTGTAAAAGAGCTTAAGCAAAAGGTCATGAAAGAAGCCATACATACGGCAAATCCAATAAACAGGATAAATTTAATATGTGTGCACTAAGACAAGAGCCAAGGTAAATTCTTTGAAGAGTCAGCTCTCTTTCTGATGCCAGCAATATACAAAATGAAAATACAGTCAGAGAACCTATTGTGCTAAGGAAGGCATATTGATCAGAGGGATCTTGCCCTGAATGAATATATGCCAATTGCCAATAAGTGGATTTATTTGTTTTTGGAAAGTTTTATATAAAGGCCTCAAAGAAGTATAAGAAGCAGGCTGAAACAACCATCTGAATCGAATGGCATCCGATTTGTTGTAAGAAGTGGGGAAGGGAAGAAGTGTGCTGATTATATACCACTCCATAGTCTGGGTGGTTTACAATTCAATTATGCAGGCTACACATTGCCCTCCCCAGCAAGCTGGGTTCTCAATTTACCAACCTCAGAAGGCTGGAAGGCTGGGTGAATCTGAAGCTGGGATTGAACTCAGATGATGAGCAGAGTTTTGGCTGCAGCACTGCAGTTTAACAATTGCACCAGGAGGCTCCATTGAGTTTTCATGATGAATCGAACAGAAGTGGTGGAATATTTAGCTAAACTAAACCTGTTACCTCTTCATTTTGAAGGAACACCTCTCCCTGTATACATAGCCTCAGGATTTAGATCTCCTCACAGGTCTGTCCACTGAAATTGATGTTTTATGTGCAGTTGTGAGAGAGGACCCTCTCAGCTGTGGCACTCCAGTTATAGAAAGCCTCCTACCCTGCTTCTGAGACCCAAGAGTCACCACACTCGTCTTACTAAAGCTAAAAAGCAAGGCCTTGATAACATGGGCCTTTTAATGGTGGGTGCTGTCACTGAAACTTTGTAAATTCTACGTAGGTGCAGAGACTGAAGCGTGCGGAAAGCTTAATTTACCTTACCAGAGATGGAGAACTTTCATTTTGTTGGACTATAACCGGTTGCGCTGGCTATAGATTCTGGGAATTGTAGTCCAAAAAAAGTCCACATTGAACTTTACACTCTGCAACTTTTATTATAGTGGCTGAATTCAAAATGGCTGTTGTCTCAAGTTTGACTTCTCTGCTGGTGGTCCCTCAAGTGCCTTCCCTCTAAACCAGTGGTGGCGAACCTTTTTGGCCCTGAGTGCCCCAACTGGGGGGGGACCCAGTTGGCGGTGGGCCGTGGGGCAGAGGAACTGGAAGTGGTGGTGGTGGAACCGGAATTGGCGGAAGGGGGAATCCCGGGCACGGAGATGCCTCAAGACCCCACTCCTGATCTGCCGCCAGTGCCAGTTGCTCTGGATCCTGGCCTGCCGCCTGTCAAAGTGCCGGCACCGCGGCTGCAGCCGCCTCCTGCGGTTTGGCTGTGGGGGGGAATAGCGATCTGGCGACTTATGGCTCGCGTGCCCGCAGAAAGGGCTCTGCATGCCAGCTGTGGCACACCTGCCATAGATTTGCCATTGCTTATCTAAACACTCACTAAGGGAATATTTTTATTTCTGCCGGTATTAGAATCAGCATTCTGAGCAGCCATTGTATGTGTGACACTATTGGCCTGTATCTCTAGAGTCTAGACTGAGGCTACTGTGTTCAGAAAAAGAACAGCTGAATATTTATACTGTACTTATGCAATCAGATTAGCCTGCTTGGTCTCTGTTTGAAAGGAAGCCATTTTATTTGTGAAATAAAATAAACCAAGCAGCACATTCAGTTCCTCCACTCCTGCCCGCTTTGTTCTAAAAACACAAGTACACCTGCTGCAATGTTTTATGAAAAGAAAAAGAAAAAGAGAGAGTTTTCACCCCAAGATTCTCACCATAACAGAACCGAACACTCGTGGAAATGGGATGTTGACATCTGATTTCAAGAGCAAATTGGAAGGATGTGTTGGTGGATAGAACCAAAGATACAGTTCTGCATATTGGCAAATTAAGAGGCCCTTACATTCCACACCTGAAGTTTTGAAAACCACCCAGGCATTTCATTACAGTTACCATTTCAAAGCCCTTAATTAGTTACTTATAAAATTACACATTTTAAAAAAGTAACTCTTCTCATTTCACAGCTTCTCTTCACATGCAGCAATAGTGGTGAATAGTTTTCAATAGGAACCAAAAATAATGAGGCAGTTAATAGTGTTAAATATGTATCTTTCTCTTGTCTTTGTTCTCAAATATCTTTAAGATTAATGTACAGTGGTGCCTTGACTTACGAACGCTCCAACCTATGAACATTTCGAATTACTAACAGCTCTGCAAAATTTTGCTTTGACTTGAGAACAGAGCTTCAACTTATAGACAAAAAAACTTTGGGAAAGGCAGAAAATTTGAACTTTCAGTTAACCGTTGGCCAGCGAAGAGGCTGCTTGTCTGCTACCTCGCTCGCCCCAGCGGTTAGAGAGAGTGGATACAGAGAGAGACTTCAGACTGCCTACTGCCTGGTACTGTACTGTACAGATTGAGGGTTTGGGGGTTTTTTTGGCTTTTTATTTTTTATTTTTATTTTTATTTTTTGATTTTTTACTTTCTTTTTTAAAACAGAGAAACTGCCTGTTCTGGGTGAGTACACTGTATTGACTGTACAGGGGTTTTGCAGCTTGGGGTTCGGATAGGTGGATAGGTGGGGGGTTATGTTTCTGTGCTGGCTGTTGGTTTTAAAATCAGAAAACTGTTTGCAAAGGTCTGTCTGGCTGTTGGGCTCTAAAATGCATTTTAGTAGTTTGGTTGCTTGGTTTAAAATGTATTGTAAAATGTGTGGGTTTAAAATGTGTGGGTTTAGCATGTGTGGAATTAAAATGTGTTTTAGACACCAAACTCTCCCCCTCCCCATTGTCTTCTCTCCCTCTCTCTCTCTTCTCTCTTTTTGACCTTAAAAGCACAAACATTTGTCTGAGGGGTCTGTGTGCCCCAGTGATGACCTTCTTTCTTTCCTTCCTCTTTTCCCCATTGTTCCCTCCCTTTCTCCCTCCTTTCCTGCCCTTTTTTAAACCTAAGTTCATTTTAGGTTAAAAGAAGAAAATTCTCCCCCTAGTGGTAGAGGACCGATTAACTGGTTTTGCATTAGTTCCTATGGCAACTAATGCTTCTACTTACAAACCGTGTCTCGACATAAGAATGAAAAACAGCCAGAATGGATTAAACGGGTTTCAGTGCATTCCTATGGGAAATGCTGATTTGATTTATGAACATTCTGACTTACGAACATCTTCTGGGACAGATTAAGTTCGTAAATCAAGGCACCACTGTATTTTAATGTGTTAATGTGGCTGCTCTAGAATTAGAGGTAAGAAGAATCACATAGATTCCTTCTTCTTCTTTTGTTTTATTAATGTGTTGGAGGATTAATAGTTTTTGTGAAGGGATTATGCCACCATTAATTCTGTTCAGTAGTGCTAAAGTTCTCTTTCTAGCAAGAAGACTCAGCACTTGATAAAAACAAATTATTTCCTTACCTGGTTTCACAAAATGATCTAACAGTACAATCCTGTATATCTCTACTTAGAAGTCAATCTGACTGAGTTCAAGTAGGATTTAGTCTCAATGAAACATGTACAGAATTGCAGCCATAGTCATTTTGTTGTATATCGGGTAGGAAACAAAGCTATTAAGACAGAAGCACAGCACTGCATGTAGAACCTCTAACCTCTATGTTGGAGGTGTAAGAAGTAAGATGGAACATATTATCATTTGTGGTGGACTTGTGTATAAAAGCAAAAGGAATGGAAAATGAGAGAAAAGAAATGATAGGGATAAATATAGAAAAATGTCCCAGGATAGCTTTGCTAAACATAGTTAGAAACTGCCAAATAGATAAAGGGGTAAATGAACGGATTATAATTATGGTGATAGCTGCAAGATTAATAATGGTAAAGATTGGGAAAATAATAAGCAGTTGAGTTTAGAAGAATGGTATGATGAAACGTGGACTTTAGCCATTAATGACAAACTGACATATGAACTGGAAGTTAGAAAAGGACTAGTGAAAAGAGGATGTTTTAGTCAAATTTGGAACAAATTTATAGAACATGTATTTTCAAAACATAAAGGATATACCCCACCAGAAGAATCAATACAGTTTTGGAATGAGGCGGGATGCACAAGTTAAAACAAGAAAGAAAATTCTGAAAACAATTGTAGGTAGATGTAGTAAATGTATTGTTATATAATCCTGAGGGAGGAGGGTAATGTAGCACAAATGTGTTGTGGGGAATATATGTGTTACTGATGTTGTAATTTTATGAATTTTTTTAAAAAAAGAATATTTAACCTATTCTTAAGAGATACAATATTTAGCTGTTGCATTTATAGCAAAAAAGCTCATATCATAAACTGAATATGCCTTTGGCCACCATTAGGCAAACCTTCACCTTTCTAGTAGATTCAGGCTTTCATTCTAATTCCACATTCCTGAGAAGAAATTCCAATGAAGTCAGTGGTACTGACTTCTGAAAAGACATGTCCAGGACTGAATTATCATGAAATTTATAAATGGCATAAAAGGCATTTTGAAATAAATAAAAACAGGCATGTTCTATTGGTTCAGAATGCTCTTGGTGAAGGCTAGGGGTACTGTTGCTAACATCATCAACTTCAGACCATTCATGGTTACTTTTCAGGACACATGGAGGAGAACTGCAGCTTAGAGAAATCATTTTTGAATTACAACTCCCATAATCCAGTGGCTATGCTGGCTGGGAAATTCTGGAAATTGTAGTTCAATAAAATAATCTTTCTAAACTCTGAGAGATCTGAGCAGTTAGCCCATTGGCTTCATGCGCTTAATTAATATTTAGACAAAAGCAAAGCAAAGCAAACAAAATGTAATGGAACCATAAAGGCTGCGATATTTCCACATGAGCTTTTGTGGATCAAGTCCACTTCCTCAGGCAATCAATATTGTCATGAATGGTTAAATGCACTAGTGAATACATCCACTCAAGCATAGCCGGACCACCTACATCAACAAAGAAAAAATTACTGTACTGTGCTCAGTGGAGTCCTGCTCACCTCCTCTGCTCACCAATATGAGTAGAGGCAACATAAGGGGCTACTGAAACAAATGCATATCTGCACAACACTTCACATGATTTGGCTTTATCTCTATATGATTTACGCATGTTATAAAGCAGCCATTCTCAATATTTTTGGCTACAGCCATAAATATAAAATGAAAGAAATGTAGGCCCAATCAGGATTGTTGAAGTCATATAACAAACTTTATAAGGTGGTGTATGAAGAACTGTTTCCAGTTTGTGGCCCTCTTCAAATGTGCTAGACACACCCACCCCCAGGGAGACCATATGGCACCCATTGAGAATTGCTGTTCTAGAGGACAAGCAATTTACACAGCTTAAAATTTTGGTGGGGTCAAATGTGGATATGGGAACTGCAGCTCTGCACAGTTTTTTCTTCCAGCGGCCCTTCATGCTGTTTTTGCATGTACCCATGCACTTGGCGGATAATGGCTTGGGGAGAACAGGGCAGGATCAAAGAAATCTCTAAAGTGTAATTCCTCACAGATTCTCTTTTTTTCAGCCTATAGTTTATTATAATCAGTTACTAAATCAATGGATTTTAAAAACAACAAGAATTCATATTCATGTTTGTAGCCATTTCTGCTAATCAAGACATTTCTGAACACATTTTTCTTATATACAGTATATATTTTTGCAAGCAGTTTCCCCTTAAAAGTAGTGGTTTGTTTTTTTTTAAAGCGACATATCCTTTTTTGTATGCAGGTGCGCTTGGAGAGCTGCTCTCCGATGTTCTGAGAAGTGCAAATGCCGAAGGATGGCTGCACTCCAGTTTGCCTATTGATTTCAGAAGAGCAAATTCTGTACGTTCTTATCAAAATGCAAACCAAACAATATCTATGCTCAACATCTAGAACAGGTTTCAAGTGAGCTCTCTGGGTCTCCTTTGTGACCATTTGAAAGAAGGAGGCACTTCTGAATTTACCACAATAGGAAAATAAAGATACTGTTAGAATACTTGGGGTGCATCTGTAGAGAAAATGAAAGCTTGTGGTACACCACTCATCTAACAATGACACTAAAGAGTGGTGGAAAACCAATCAGTAGCATTTCACTGAGATTCAGAAACAGTGCAGACAACAATTTCTTGTTTTGTTTGCCCATAAAAATTCTGACCCTGGGGGTCAGGAAGAAAAATTACTTGAATCTTGTTTTGCTCGGAATTCAGTATATTTGTATGTTTAGTCCAATGGAGGACACCAGAAGAAATCATCTGCTGCGCTTAAGGGAAGCTTGGCCAAACATTTCTTTTTTAAAAAATACACATGACGACAACAAGAGTTTAAAGCATTTGGATCTACAGAAAGGCAGGGCCTAAGCCAAACTGCAGGCAAATGCAAAAGTCAGCCATATGCAGATGCCTGGAGGAGATGTTTGCCATGTATGCAGACAGCAAACACAATTCAGTTTGTGAGACCTGCTTGTGTGTCACTGAATAATGTTAACTGTAAGAAAGTGATAATTCATGCAATTTCTAAAAGTATAGAAGGCCTGCACATACTTGAATTGTGGTCTCCAAATTATTGTGCCCTGCTAAAATTAATAGTCTGAGTACCATTACTCAAAAGTAGCCAAAAGAATTACAGGAAAGGTATATTCCATCAAAAAGACAAACACAACCCAGTGGCATAAGTACCTTTATGGTTCACACTCTAAATGCAATCTCCCCAAACAGTATCATTACAAGGACAGAATCAATAACCTGTTTAGTGGTGGCAAAAGAATAGCCCCATGTGGTCCAAAATGTGAGTTATATACCTGTGTGATCACACCAGGAGTCAAATAAAGGTTTCCTGAGATTATTTGTTTATTTCGTTTGTATTCCACCTTCTCAAGGCAATTAAAAACACACATTGAAAACAGACTCAACTGAATAACCACAAAAAATTATAGTCCTAAAATAGAATGGATCATCAGATTAAAACAAATAAACAGTGCAGTTTTAAACTATTCAAAACTATTCAAAATCATCAACAACAGCAAAATAGCATCTGCCTTTGAAAAGTCCCGATGAGTGGCCGGATCAGGTAACATAAAATAGTCCTGTTATTCCTTACTATTGTCTATGTTTCCTAGGGCTTATGGGAGTTACAACCTGAAAGCCACAAGTTGCCCACTCCTGCACTACAAGGTGTATCTTCACATTGCTACTTATACTATTATAAATGGGGGGGGGGCTTTTGCCTTTCCTTCTCATGTTGCGCTTAACCGTTCAATCGATATAGCTTTTTGAAAAAGATAGGTTGGTGCTTTGTGAGCCTATTCTCCATCTCATGCTTTCCTAGGAAATCAATACCTCTCTGCAACCCCCCCCCCCCCACAAATGATAAGGATAATTAACTTTGGGGGGAAAGTATTTATGAATTCTAGACATTGGTTTATCACTCATTTGCCGAAACCAGAGAGGAAATGAAGAAAATGGATGTAATACTTGACAATACAATTGATTAAGCTCTGGAAATGATCCAATTGTTTTCTCTGTCCTTCCTGCTCTTCCCTCAGCACTTGCGTCTTTCTTTTCGAATGAACAACAACAAAAAAATGCAATGTTGCATTCTTTGCAAGAATAAACATACCGGTAATTTCAGTTTGGATATGAGGAAGTGTGGATCTATGGTACGACTTAGAAATAAGTTCTTTTGTATTTATATCTCAAGCAGGTGCCATTTGAGGATGACATGGGCAAAATGAAGGCCCTAGTGCAGGGCTTTGCAAAGTGTGCGCTGCAGTTCGTTGACGCACCTTGGGGAGCTGCCAAATTCAGCTGGGGTGCCACAGAATCTTCTCCGTTTCTTCACCAAGCCGGCAGTTCTGCTCCAGCTCCTTCATGCTCCTTTGCCTCCATATTGGCCCCTCGCTGCTGCTCCTGCTCCATCATTGCTGCCACCGCTCAAGGAAACCCCAAGATGAAAATGTTTGGGAACCACTGCCTTAGAGGCTGACACTACTTCATGCGTCTCCCTCCTTTTTATGAGCCTCCTCCTCACACTGGGCATTCCAGCTGAATACATGAGAGGTCTCCCACCTCACCAGTCAACATTAGCCTCATTTCAGAGGAACATGTGGAGAAGGAATACCTGGCAAGTGGTTCAAGAACAAAAGAAGAGCTAGATCAAACCAAATGTCCAGTTAGTTGGTTATTCTGTTCTTATGTAGCAAACCTGACACCTATGGGGAGCCCACCAGCAACTTATGAGTATGACAGCCCCCCTATACATACATTTGTTCTTCCCAGCAACTAATATACACAGGCATGCTGCTCTCTGGTATGAAAGAGATTTTATATCTACTGTAAGCACTATCTTCCATAAAGTTATCTGGTCTCCTTTTAAAGCCATCCAGTTTGATTGTCGTTGTTTAGTCCTTAAGTCGTCTCTGACTCTTCATGACCCCCATGGACCAGAGCACGCCAGGCCCTCCTGTCTTCCACTGCCTCCTGGAGTTGGGTCAAATTCATGTTGGTCGCTTCAGTGACACTGTCCAACCATCTCGTCCTCTGTCGTCCCCTTCTCCTCTTGCCTTCACATCTCCTGGTAGCCTTCACTAAATCTTGTGGCAATGAATTCCATAGCTTAAGTATCCATTTGAAGAAGTAAATCCTTTTATTTATCCATTATTTCCTACCTTTCAGGTTCAATGCTTTTCGTGAACCCAGGTTCTACTGTTTTACACAGTATAGCAATCTAGGGTGGCTGCTTCATCTCAAGCCTATCAGGCCCAGGGTCCCGCTAATTGGTCTTAATCTTGGCTCCACCTTCCAGTGTGTGCTAACCTACATTTAGACACTGCAAATGTTGCTTGAGATACCCAGTGTGGTTTAGTGGATAAAGTGATAAGAGTAGGACTCAGGAGATCTGGATTAAAATCTCTGCTTTGCCATGGAAACTCACTGAGGATGTGGAACTGGTAAAACCATTCCTTAAATATCTCACTTACCTTTAAAGCCCTCTTAGGGTCACTATAAGTCAGTTCCAACTTGACAGCACATAACAACTCAAAACAGAATTATATAAGGCAACCTTTAAGCCCTCAAATGTGGTAATTCTAACATTTAAACGTTATGTTTTCTGTGGATGACTATACTTAAGCCAGTTATAGCACCATTTTTATTATGTTATTGTTATTATGGGAATGAAGTGGGTGGTGGTTGTGGGGGTTTGCTTGTTTCCCTACTGTTCAGAGTAGTGTAAATTCACTAATTGTTCAGTATATAAATTTAGACAGACAGACAGACAGACAGACAGAAAGACAGAAAGACAGACAGACAGACAGACTGACTGACTGACTGACTGACTGACTGATTGATTGAGTGAGTGAGTGAGTGAGTGATTGATTGATTCTCTGTCAGGTGCCTGCCAGTTTTCAAAAGTAGTAGTCAAGTGATAAATGTTGAAATACAGGAGCACATCAGGGACAGTGCATACCTATACACAGACCAACTGTAACCTTTTGCCTTGAACTAGAAATGGTTTTGCAAATAAGCATTAGCAAACTGAAAATGTGATGTACAAAGCCCAACAAAGAAAAGCTTCTGCTTGATTGTATTCCTTATTTTCTTACTCATTTTGTGCCAGCTAACTTGTCACAGACCATAATAAAACCTGAAATCCTCACAACTGATGTACTGACTTGACAGAATGTGACTCCCTCAGTTACCTTGGTACTCTGGCAAATGATACGACCAGTCCCGTCCTGGAACTGCTCCATTGCACCACTGCTTACTAACATTTGCAAACAAAGGCCCTGGATTTACTCCAAGCCTGATTTGTAGCTGGCAGGTGCAGGAGGGCAGCAGTAATATGGCTGGCCATCTTGCAGAGTTCTGAGTGCTATTCCAGGGCCTCTGTGGCAAGTATGGGTCCTTGAGTTAGTGCTCCTCCCAGCCAATCCAAGAGTATCTGGGATGGGATGTTTCTGGACAGATCAGAAAGAGGTTTTCATTCCTGTATGGACGCATAAAAATGTACTGGTCCTGTGTGGACTAGCCAGTATCAACTAGTTACCCATCTGCTCCTTAGAGCATGTTGCTATGCTATTCGATGGGCTTTTGCAATTGTTTTTGCCACAGCTTTGTTGGGGTGGTTTGGCCATAGGAATGGATACAAATCGGATATGGGGAAGGGTAATGCATCTATATCTCTCCTCAGGTGTCAGTCTCCTTAAATGATCATGAGATGCAGAGCCCGGACACATGCAGTGTCCTCTTCTAGGTGATGGAAGGGACTACAAAGTGACTTGCCTCCACATGGTTAACTCCATTGCCTGTCATACTGCATTTTCCCTCCGTAATGGGCAGAGGGACGAAGGTGGTCAATTGGTGGTCAGATCAACTGAGGTCAGGAGACAAGTGTTTGGGGAGGCCCTCCATGTTTAAGGGAGAGAGGAGGGAAGAAGAAAAAGAAAGGAAAAGAAAAGAAAAGAAAGCAACAGAATGCACAGTAGTGATATTTAGTTTCAGAGTCTGGTTGTGGATTTTTTGTATTTTATAATATATTTCGGTTCATTGTGCATTGTTGTAAATCATGCGGAGTAGTGGATTCTGCTAGATGGACACTTAAAAATCTAATAAATAAATAAATAAAATCTATCTGCCGTGTGGGGGCCAATCCTATAGCAGCTGTAACCGATAAAGATGCAGCTATTTCCCTCCAAAACTTGTGTTATTTCTTAACACAGACTTCACATAGCCATCAAGGATTGGCCTGCAATCAGAAAACACAGCTACTCCACACCTTTGCGCCGCCCCCGCCCCCCGGCCTCTATATGATTCAGCCACACATGGTATTAACTACAGGCAGCAATTGCTTATAGCCATGCCAACTGCGTTCTTCTACTTCCTCTTGGACTCAAGGACTGCTGGGAAACTGGCAACGACAACATACAGCAAATTCGTCCCAGCTGTGTCTCATTCCTTGTCACCAAGGCCAGACGAAAGAGAGAGTGAGTGTGTGTGTATATAGCCCAAGACTGGCACAGCTGCAGTGGGGAAAATAAATCACAGTAATTTGCATTTGGATACCGTCCTTATCCTCTGCATGACTTAAGTCCCAGACATAATGCATCTTAGCTTTCAAGGCCAAACTCCAAAGACTGCTGACCAAATCATGCCAACCTTTGTGACACAGATTGTCACTTCCCGAAGTGCTTGAAGATTCTTCACTGGAGGTGGCCACCGTAGTGGGCTTTACAGATTATTTCATCATTCACAGTAACACAACTGAGAAAAAGCATGAGATTCTAGATGCAAAGTTGTGGGCTTGCCTGAAAGCAGAGATTAATTTTTCCATATGCTGCAGTGTTTGGTGTGCTGATGACATACAGGGTGTTTAGGGACAGCTCAAATGTGCCTGAAATGAAATATAAAGGGTCACAAAAGGAGGAAGGTTTTGTTTTCTTGCTCAAAGATAGCAGCTATTCACAACAGTGCATCTGCTATAAAGCTAGCCGCAATGTTCTCCAGACATTGCAGCAGTCTTTTCATTGCTGTTCAGCCTCGCTCCCAATTTCCCTTCTACTTTGAGGGGTGGGGAACATGGCACACATGGTCAAAGAGAATGAATGTGCTGATCACAGCACATTCCAAATGTGGTGAAACAAGCTGGATATGCAAAAATGAATACGAACCTCAAATGTTTCCTTCCTTGGCACCATTTTCGTGCCTTGTGACACCTCTTGCTTTTACAGCTCAAGAAGAAGCAGGAGGGGGGAAAAGCCCCTGCAAAATCATAACATCATTAACAAAGAACAATTTTAGGCACGGCTGTTTTCCCTCTCCATTTGTAGGTGGTGAAAATCACGCAGCAAAATTATTTGAGGAATTAGAAGGCCTAAATCTAGAAACAGCCACTTCAGCAGAATTTGAAAAAGTTACCTTTGGATTGGATCTGGTTGGGAGATTTTGGGAATGGAAAATCACTCACTCACTCACTCACTCACCCACCCACCCACCCACCCACTCACTCACTCACTCACACAAACGAACAAACAAACAAACAAACAAACAAACTTTTTTGCAAGAAATCTACACTTAGATTTCTGACGTTATGGACACATGTACACAGTAGGTTTAGGTTATGTGAATTAGACTCCCCCCCCCCACAATCCACTAATTACACTTTCAATTACAACCTTAACAGACTGAACTTTGATTATTTTATATCTCCACTGAT
Organism: Pogona vitticeps; assembly: GCF_051106095.1. Lineage (NCBI taxonomy): Eukaryota > Metazoa > Chordata > Lepidosauria > Squamata > Agamidae > Pogona > Pogona vitticeps. The sequence goes on along the minus strand of NC_135786.1, from coordinate 213,475,296 downwards.
TATTTGATAGCACACACTAATATTTTTATTATGTGCCATCAAACAAACAAACTAACAAACAAATAAATAAATAAGTGGATTACAAGGGATGGCCCTTTGCAGAGTATTCTAGGTATATAATGTTCACTCATGCTTCTTTTAGGGCTTCTGGGTCTGTGCAGCTTGCCCAAGGTGACATAGACTGACTTTTCTTCTGAACAGCATAGTGTAGAATCAAATTTATAACCCCAGTTTTGCATCCAGGTACTCCAACTCATTGAGCTATTCAGCCACATATGATTGATTAGGCATCCTTCAGTCTTGAGAGACTATGGTAACATCCTCTGTATGGAGGACTTGTAACGGGGTCTATTGTGGCTGAGAAGGCCAATTCAAGTGATTGATTAATCAGTCACGTATGCTCTTATGCAAATAACAAATTTCGTTTTCCATGTGTGCATTCTGATGTGGTCCAAACAGCATAGCTTGCCTATAAGAGAGAGATACCAGGGAGCTCCAGTGTCTGAGGAAGTAGAACAAGATAGGTAAGATGAAATTCTTAAGGGGTAGAAATCCTCCCACACGCACACACATTTTGATGAGGATTAAGCATAACAGGAGGCACAGAATGCCAACTGATTCTTAGAAGAAGGGATATGGGCAACACAGAGGACATGGCATAGATTCTCTCGAAGAACATGGCTGGCAGGAGCACTTCATGCAGCACCTTTTTGTTGTAGGTCTCATATGTTCTCTTTGTCAATGAAAGAAAATTTCCATTGTATTGAACACCTCCAGTCTCCAACCCAGCTACGGAGAAACTGCCTTCAAAGGGAAAGTTGTACACTCTGATTTCTTTCACCATTGTTACTGATTGCAACATGCTCATTGCTCTTTTCTCATTTCTTCACATTTTGAGGAATGAGTGGGGTGGGGTGGGAGAGCAATGTTGAACAGCTTTTGCTGTCAAGCAAGGTCACAAAACATTTAGGATTATGGACATAAGGCCAAACTCATATTAGTCATATGTCACTGAGGACAGAGAGCCCAAAGAGAAACTGCCGTTCCATATGGATACTACATGATTGGGATTAATGAGGAAGACATACCATGAATATATCCCAAGGACTGTGTTGCCTTGTTCCTGTTCAATCTCACATATAAGATTTCAAATATTCTTTAGAAAACCATATAATCCATTTGCCACTAATATGGATGATACAGTTCTCCCACAGTCCCCAGACATGAGCAGTTAAAATACCTGCAATGTAATCCCCGTTTTTGGCTGTATTCACAGAGTATAGATAGAAAAATGACTTTGCAGCAACAGGAGATACATCACAGGTACTTTTCATTAACAGTGATAATAAAACAGCCGCATTGGCTGTACATTATGTTTTCCCAGAGAATTGCCATGGGGATCGTTTAAGCATCTTGGATAGAAAAAACTGGAAGACAATAATACGTTTTTGTGACATTTGAACTGTCCTGCAAGTGCAGTATAAAGGCTCTATTCGTTCCAAGTTCTTTAGTGTAAAGCTATCCTGTTCAGTATCCACCTATAAGCTCTGTCATTCTCCCGTGGTACATCAGGCAGCCTTCACACACCCACTTTAATGGGAAAGGGATGTTTTTTGGTGGGAGATCTCAAGGCAGGCCATGATGCTTCACTTAGAGCTTAGAAATTTTATTTTTCTGGACAACAACTTTCGGAAGACCGCAGATCCAGATTCTGGGCATTATAGTCTGAAAAAGTAACACTTCCAAGCTCTGGATTCAGCACCTCAAAACTCAATTCAATTTTTATTGATGTCATCAGATATTTTTCCAATTGGGGCTTAAAATGTACAGTCTGTGTAACTGGAGGTTGTCTCATATCAGTGTTTTTTATCAAATGGACATTTCTGTTTCCATAGCAGACAAATCAGGCTATCACATTCTGAACCAAAGTATCTTAAAATTGATTGTTCTGATTTTTTCCCCAATTAGCTTACAGATTTACTGGTATGTGTACGAAGATCAGCTGTTGTTTTGCCCATGTACATAGTTGTAAATCCTGGGTGTTTGTGGAGAGTAATGTAAATTACATTGTATAACCTGTAGTTGACATTCTGTTTGATATAGTGAGTCCTGTCAGTCATAGTGCTCTTAAAGGTGGCTGGTTTCCCAAGGGAAGTCCATGTGATGGCACTCATTCACAAATATGTGATCTAGGATTGTTGACTGGTGATTTAAACATATTCAGTATCAAACAGAAAGATCTGCAGTCAGATGGAAAATAATAACAGAAAGCTTGCTGCTGGTTCCTTTGCCACAGTGCTCTGACTTTACTAACAGTTATTTTTCCCTGACTGACAGGAAGTAGCAGAAAGGTAAAGGATGGAAATCTATCATGGATGGGATATGTTGCCCAACTTATTTATTATTCTGCCAAGAGACTCTTGAATTGACAGTCTTCTTTTAATAAGAGTTGAAATACTATATTCCCTGAAAGGACTAAAGCTCTATAAGATCTGCATGTATACAACAAAACATTTAGTTTTAAAACATTCTTATTGACCCCTTAAAGACTATGGGCTGAATCTGGTTATGTTCCAACTAGGATAGAGGCACTGAAGGAATTAACATTGATTTAATGGATCTATTCCGGTTAGGACTAGTAATTGGATTTAGCCTTAATAAATGTATTATGGCATATGTTTTCTGCATCTTAGGGTATGACTTTGTCCCTCTGATGACATAGACTCTAACCTGTAAAGGTTTGTTCTGTAATAAACTTGCTAACATTTATGGTGCCACAAAATTCTATTGTTTTCACTGCAGTGGACCAGCATGGCTCTTTGAAAATAATTTTAAAATAATAACCCTGAAGTGTTTTGTTATTATTATTATTATTTTGAAGTGGATTGTCTAGGCTGGAGAGAATGTCTTGGAACAGATCCTTATCAGTTAAATGAGAGTGAACTCAGTCCATTTATACTAAATGCAAAACAGGAAGTGATACGGTTTTATGCACAAGACTGCATTTTCACAGGATCAACTTTGAAAAGCTACTTTGAGGATTCCTTTGGAATCAGGAGTTTTAAAAGCACACACGTATCCATCACAGATCTCAGTCTAATTTCTAACTTCTCGTGCTTTTCCCCCTTGTATGCATCTTAAAGGGACTTCTGAAAAATTAATAGTTTCACATGGATGATGTGGAAGGTAGAGATGGTGTTTGCTGCTAAGTGTGAATTAGTTGGTTCTGACTACAACTAATGGAAATTTGGAGTTGTGAGCAGCTTTATTTCACACTTAGTTTTTTACTTTTTTTGAACTCAGAAAGTGTAATCACATGGGAAAACAGATTGCAATTTGGACTGCTTGTAGATCAACCTGATGCAATCTATTTCCTGGAGATTACATGGCACAATGCTCTCCAGTCCAGCCCTGATCTGTGCCCAAGCTAGACCATTTTGGTCCAGTTGTAGGGGCCGGGCTGGAGTGGTTCCCAGCAGACAGAATGGTTACTTTAAGGGACATCACTCCTGTTAAAGTGACTTTTTTCTAGTGCAATCAGGTGTATGCCTTTGCAGCCATCTGATTGCATCTTAAGTTGATATTTCTTTGTAGATCATAAGAAAAACCAAACCTGAGTGTTCTTGCTGTCATACAATTGGTTTGATGTTATCCTTTAGCAGGGAATTTTGCTTTTATCTGCAATATTTCTAATAATTAAAAAAATTAATTTCCTTTGCACACTGAAGTAAAGATTGGCATTTGGACCACAGCTGGTAAAAATAATTAAATATGTATTCTTTAATACCTTCCCATGCATTTTCTCCCAAAGCGAGACGCTAAGATTCATGTTTACCAGAACATAAATCAGATTTGTGAGTATGGTTGAGCTAAGAGTGCCCCCATGTGTAAAAGAGTGAATAAAACCCACAACTTCTCATATGTAATTGAACCAGTAAGAATCCAATAATGGAAGCAGATGAGCTTAGTACAGTATTTGTTGCTGTATCAATACTAATTTTTATCATGATCAAATTGTCTGCAGTGCTTCTTTAACACTACCTTTCTGGGCTTTTGTGTGTGTGTGTGTCTGTTTGTGTGCGCTCTGGATCACAGAAGGAAGAATGCAAATATTCTGCAAAGGCAGTCTTGAAAGGCTCCAGGGAACAGCTGCCTTTTAACTCCATGGACAGATCATAGTGATTGTGGTGGTGTAATATATTGGCTAGGGGACGTGGTGGCGCTGTGGGCTAAACCGCAGAAGCCTGTGCTGCAGGGTCAGAAGACCAAGCAGTCGTAAGATCGAATCCATGCGATGGAGTGAGCTCCCGTCGCTTGTCCCAGCTCCCGCCAACCTAGCGGTTCGAAAGCATGCAAATGCAAGTAGATAAATAGGGACCACCTCGGTGGGAAGGTAACAGCACTGGCCATGTGACCACGGAAGATTGTCTTAGGACAAATGCTGGCTCTATGGCTTGGAAACGGGGATGAGCACTGCCCCCTAGAGTCGAACACGACTGGACAACAATTGTCAAGGGGAACCTTTACCTTTACCTTTAATATATTGGCTAGGAGACTTAGGGTCAGACTATATTTCACAGATTGCAAGGCATTAGGAGCTGAAATCTGTCAAGTCTTCCACAGACATGTTTCTCGCTGACCTTTACAAGGGAGAAAATGAATGAACTGCAAATGACCAATGGCGAAATGAAGCAAGTTAATTTGCCTGCGACAACACGTGTGAAAAGTTTGTTTTGCAGTAATCACGTTTTCAGCAGTTAAGGAATTCCTTCCTCTAGTCTGTATATTACTACTATTACTACTACTACTGCTGCTAATAATAATAATAATGTGCCATCAAATCAATTTTAAATTATGGCGACCCTTATCAGGGATTTTTGGTATTACTCAGAAGTTGTTTACAATTCCCTTCTTCTGGGGGCATCCTGGGACTGTGCAGTTTGGCCAAAATCACACAAGCTGGTTCTTCTCCCTGGAAGCACAGAATCCAAGTCCCAGTCTCTGGCCTCTCAGCCAGATACTTAACTCACTGTAGTTTTAAAACACAGCCCTAAATCTCTAGATCTAATCTCACTTTACAGGGTTGTTTCAAAGATGATCACCCAATAATGCATATGAAGCACTCTGAACACTGAAAACACTTATATAATGAAGTGTTTACAGGGGGCATGCTCATATGTACTCAAGCTCTGCCACTGTGGGAGAAATGTGAAAACCATGATGGGCCTGATTTTGCCCCAAAATACTGAGTTTATTTGAACAAGGTCGTAATATTCTGAGGTAAAGAAGGAAAAAATATTAAGAACAGCAGCATAAATTTAACTCAAATGCAAGTAAAACCTCCCATCTCATTAACTGACCAACTTTAATGACAACTAACTATTCCTTAAAAAAATAAGTTGGCTAGACTCTAAGAACATAACCAATAGTACTAGTTTTTATTGTCCATAAAACAAAGGCAAAAAGTCACAAATAAACTGTCAGTTGATGGAACTTTTTTTTGGCTCCAGCACAAGAGCAAAAAGACCAGAAAGGTTTTTTTCCGTTTTTTTTTTTTTGCAGTATTACTTTAAAAAAATCTGCAGGTTTTGCACAAAAATACTTTGTGCACATCTCTGTACATAATACATTTTTGACACAAAACATATATCAGTGGAGACTGGAGCCTAGCAACTGGAATCTCTCATAAGGAGCAGATGGGAGCCATGACCCAGCAGCAGTATCTGATATGTGAGGGCCAAGAGAACAAAATCAAGACCAGGAATAACATTGTTGCTCAGATTCCAAGTCTGAAGCCTTTTACAGACTCTGCTGCCTAAGTGACCCAGTCCTGATACAGCAGATATTTCACTGTTAGGAAGAGAGAGCAGCCACACACAGAATCCAAGTTCTTCCATTTTACCCTCCAGCTCCTGACATCTTCACTCATTATGATGAAAAAAGTGTTCCATGTAATCAAAGGGCAGCAAGATGGCACAAGCAATACGGCCCAGCCGCATCTATAATAGATAGGAGTGTCTACAGTGAAGAAGACTGCACATGTAACCTTGCATGTATATGGGATTCCCTGCTGTAGATATCAATGGGAGATATTGGTGGCGGGACAAATTCTGCATGTGAAAGGTTTGGCCCTCAGTACAGTAGCTCCTGCTGGGTTGGAACATACTTTGCATGACCAGCATTGTGAAGCAGAGTAGCAGTGGTTCTAGAGAGAGATAAAAAGCAGAAGGCATGCTCTGTAGAAAACAGGAGAAGATAAAAGAAGTAGAAAGAGCCTGAGAACTAGGAGAAAATCCAAAGAACCATCACAGCATGCTGCAGAATAGGTGGCATTTCATCCTTGACTTGAAAAAGCTAGCCTGTTTTTTAGGCTACTGATCTTTTGCCCAGCCATATGAAAATGTTGTTTTGGAAACTGGAAGCCTTCAACAGAAAGCTTGTGAAAATATACAATGCTCGGGAAGAATTTACTCAAACCCATCTAATCATCTTAAGGGGCAGAAAGCAAGAGAGATTTTAAGAATGTTTCATATCATTGACTCATTTGAAGAAAAACCTTAGCATCAACATAATATTCTGGTATTACCAATGATTAAGAGCTCCTGAGAGGTAATCTCTACCGTCTAACAGACACTTAGAAATCAAGTGTGGGATTGTTAGGGTGGCCAAAGGCCAGGGTTGGATTATCCTGTTAGAGGTATAGATTTGATTCTGCATACCTCTAACAGGCACAATGACTGTTCACAGCATAGCCTATTATTATATGTTAATGTCCCTGGATTTTGTTTTGCTTTTAATATCAAAGTGTTAACAAAAGAAACACCAAATTAGTCCCAGGCATTCAGGATTTTATTTTTCACAGGTGAGTAACCAAAAGCAGAGATGAAACCAAATTGCACAGATTCATTAGACACTGTCTTTTATATTTAACAGTGTTTGACCCAGGTTTAATACTAGCAGCTGGCAACAGGATTGTTTTGGATGGCTAGACTTTTCTGATTCTGTTACATATCTCTCTTGGCCTTGGTTCTTCTTAATAAAAAGCACACATACACTTTTTGCATCACAGCTCCCCTTCCTCCAATTTTATAACCTGTTACCTCTGGTTCAGGACCTTGTATAGCACGCTATTCCCGCCCCCCCCCTTCAATGACTGATAGTCTCCAGAGGAAGTAGATCAACCCTTTTTTCAATAAGTACAGAGTAAATGATTCATTTACAAAACCACTACTGCAACCAGGAGTGTTCGTGTATAAAAAAAAAAAAGGGGGGGGAGATGAAATGAGGGAAACACAAAAAAGTCAGAAAGAACTCAAGTTTAAAAACACACAAATGGGAACAAATAATGACCTTCCAAAAGTCATATCAGGGTGGAAATGTTTAAGTTTCACTAGTTATGGGATAAAACTCTCATTTCTGAGCATGTGTTTCAAACTATCCCTCCAGTCAACCGCACAGTTCAATTCACACATGACATTCTCTAGATTAGAGATAAAATTCTCAATTCTGACCCCACTGCCATATGGACCTGATCAAAGCCCCCTTCACTCTATCATTAATGACTGAGGCCTTCTTTCCATAGAAAATATAGTGCATCGCATATCCTGCATAGTAAATACAAAATATCATTTTGAACTAGGATAATCTAACACCACTAAAGAAAATGACTGTAATCCAGGCAATACATGAAGACCTTACACAGTTTACCTTTGAGTGTCAGATTATGGATATATTTCTTTTGTTAATGAATCCCTTTACAAAACAAGTGCTCATCTACTGAGCTCATTCATTCAAAATCATACTTTATAATTCCTCAGCATGAATACATAAGCAAAGAATTTTGTATGCATATAGATATGTAGGTTGTCATTTTTTTCTTCTAGCAGTAGTCTTTCTGCCACTCAAATTCTGGGGGATGCCACACCCCTTTTGGAGCAGCTTTAAAGAAGGCTGAGATGTACTGTTTTGAGGATGAAGTTGAATACCCCATACTCTCACAGTGCCCACTGCATTCCAGCCACGCTAATGTTCAAACTAGTTTTGTTTTTGCAAAAGATTGGAACACATACTCATTCTGTATGCTATAGAAATAACTGCATATATGCACCAGTTTAAACTCATAGTGCATGGCTCTCGGACACAAAACTACAGTGCACAACTATGGCTGCACCTCTAGCCAGGTGAAGGGGAACTTTATTACTGACTTCTGAAGAGTCAAAACTCTGCATATTTCAGGCCCCCTTTAAAAAAGGGCAGGTTGATTGGGTGAAGTGGGCATTAACAACACTAAAAAGACTCTCTTGGAAACGTCCACAATAACCTTAAAACCTTCAGGCTCCGGTCTTGAATTTAAAAAACAAAACAAAAAACAGTGCTCTGTCTTTTCAGCAATTGACAAGGAATTCAGAGACGGGACTGAGTGATCTTGAGCATCCAAACCAAATACATTCAAGAATTATGCAGCATGCTGAGAATATAGGGACCTTATCAGTTCACTGTTCCGGAAGAAGAGTAAGTGCCCAAACATTGTTAGGGGGAAAATGTTCCAAGCACATATGGTTCCCCTCATTCTGTAAATTCAGCACAGCTGCAGCAAATAGGATATAGCAGCCTCTGATGCAAGAGTTTGCATGTTTAAGATTGAAAAGACAAGCAAGAATTTCCATGGATTATCTGCTGCAGTGATCTTGTTCAAAAAGCTGATCCTCTGTGGCATATAAAACAGCATGGATTATAGCGATCTTAAAAAAAAATATTTACAGTCATCTCAGTTTATTTGCAGGAGTCTTTACAATACATCAGATCTTGTAGTGAGTGTGTCTCTTGTGGCACTGCCCCGAAAACAGGACTTCCAAATGAAGCGCGATGGTACAGAGATGGGTTCTTACTTAACCTTGCACCTTTGCCAGGTGTTGTGGACCAACCAGCTCAACAATCTTGTTGATGTGCTGGGGGGCGGAGAAGCATATTAAGCACACAAAACACCATCTAGGTAAAATTGTCAGATAGTTCAAGCTTTAACTCTTCATTATGATGACAGTTTGTTCTCTTGGGAATGACCCTTAAAATTTACTGTATGAAACAAAACATTCCAACATTCTGCAAAACTGACCTCAAGAAGAAATAGAATAAACTTTATATAGTTTTTTTAAAAAGTATAAAGGGTCTTAATCTAATAATAACACCAAGGGTATTAATATGGCACTGTCCTAGATATCTGTAGTAGGCTAGGCTGGAGTTCACAAAGCTTTACGCATGGGCTTTACAGTATTTTAAAACTGGAATTGTATGTGTTATAATGTGAGAGCTTAGGCCTAGGAAGGACATATGCCAATATGACAAAAACACCTGAGCAGACGGAAATCAACAAGGACTGGATGTACATTTATAAATAAGGCTGGGCCTATGCCTGTGTCAATAAAGCAGGGGCACAGCCCTAGCTGTGTAACAGAATTTCAGGACTATCAGAGAGATAGGTGAGTCCAATGAAGATTCAGCAGAGTTAGAAATGCAGAGGGGGGAATGGACAAAACTGTAAATACAATTTTTAACACTTAGCACCCTGTTGATTGAAATCTGGGAGTGCCGCTTTCCTAAGAGAGCTAATACCACAGAAAAGCTTAGCTGACAGATTGAGAACAAAGGCAGAACACCATTCAGTCAGAAGAAGTCTGCTGGACAAAGAAAAATGGAAAACAAAAAGTTAAAAGCCACAGGCAAAAACAGACAGACAAAACCAACTGGTTGCTGCTAACTTTGGGTTTGCATTCTCAACTAAAGAGAAGCCCTCGGAAGGCCTTCGTACGACTTGGTCAAATACTATCCTATGAACCCCTCGGGAGCAGGTAACTACTTTGCATTTAGAAACACATTACTACTGTTTTGAATGTCAAGTGCAGAAGAGATTAGATTGAGGCCATTGAGTGGCAAGTGACAGCAGCTAATGATTTGCAAGATATGGATGAACTTCATCTTAACAAGGCCCAAGGACTCTGGTTGCTGAAGATGCTGTCCCCCTCCATCTCCTCCTTTTCTCTGGCTGACCTTCAAGCAGGGAATCCAGAACCAGGCCCAGTTTGGCCTCTTTGCTTGCAGGCACATTTCCGGAACAAATGGATCACCTCTTTTGCCCTTTCTATCTCTTGCCAATTCCATTGGTTACTTTTGTTTTTGAATGGCGATTCCTCCTCCTGGATGAGTGGCTCTCGTTGTTGCTTGAGTGTTTGGGTGGACTGTCATCCATTCCTAAAAAGCAATCCATACACGTACAGGTACACATGAGATGTGCAGTCAAATTAAAGAGGAATTTTTTGCTTTTCACAAATGTGATCCCTGGGTTTGTTAATGCCTATTAAAAATAATTTAGTTGAAGCCAGTATGCCTCCTGGTGGTTTAACCACCAAGTCTCACCCTATCTCCAATTTAGTACACAATTCAACCACTGCTTAATAAGAACAAGCCTTTTAAAAATCTTTTCTCAATTTGGATATGAGTAAAGTGAGTAGCTAACATGTAGGTATACTGTCAAACCTAGACAGCATCTTAAAAGGCAGAGACATCACCTTGCAGACAAAGATCCGCATAGTCAAAGCTATGGTTTTTCCAGTAGCAATGTATGGAAGTAAGAGCTAGACCATAAAGAAGGCTGACTGCTGAAGAATTGATGCTTTTGAATTGTGGTGCAGGAGGAGACTCTTGAGAGTCCCCGGGACTGCAAAGAGAACAAACCTATCTATTCTGAATGAAATCAATCCTGACTGGAAGGACAGATCCTGAAGCTGAGACTTCAATACTTTGGCCATCTCAGGAGAAGAGAAGACTCATTGGAAAAGACCTTGATGTTGGGAAAGTGTGAGGGCAAGAGGAGAAGGGAACGTCAGAGGACAAGATGGTTGGGCAGTGTCATCGAAGCTACTAACATGAATTTGACCAAACTCCGGGAGGCAGTGGAAGACAGGAGGGCCTGGTGTGCTCTGGTCCATGGGGTCACAAAGAGTCGGACACAACTTAATGACTAAACAACAACAACAAGGTATACTGTCAGTTAAAACTCAACAGCAGGACTGGTGTAGGGCTCTGGAGTTGAGATGGACATGTTATACCTGTCACCTGAAGATGCTGTTTCTTAAGTGCAGATTTTATGCAAATGTCATACTAGGGATTTTTTTTTGTTCTCTGTAATTCTAAATTAGCTTACTTTGTTTTTGTGATTGTTCTTCAGGATGTTCTCCTTTTGCTAATCTGATTTCTCAGACACAAAAGAATGTCTCAATAATACGTCTGAAAGATTAATGTGATTTCAGTTCTCATGACGGATAAAGTACAGTTTAGTTTACGAAGGGGAAAAGAAACATTTTGGTCCAGCTTCCCGAACACTAGGAAAATCTATGAGCTGTGCACATAAGCAGGGAAGGATATAAAGGATGAGGGGTGACAGCTGAGGAATATGTCCATGTGAAAAAAGAAAGATAATTGCTGTGGGGAGGACAAGCTGAACAAACAGCAAGGAGAAGAATCCTCACTCAGCTAGGCCTAGGAGCCACTGTCACCTTGCTTAGTCTCCTAAACCGAAGCCATGAGCTATATAAAACCAATACTTCTGATGCTCCTGTAGCTGAACAGGGAACCACATGGGCAGAATTCTTTTGCCCATCTAGTGGGGATACACACATGAAACCCTGTGTGAGAGAGCCACGCCACCACTAGGCCATGGCCAGCCCAGATCCTCCTGTTTGCTTTGCCATCTCTTTCCAACATTATGCTGACTCTCAGGCAGAGGGTGACTGCGAAAGCTTTAGATAAGTCTCAGATCTTGACAGGAGAATATCTAGGAGTCCTTATCAAGGCATTGTCTCTTTCAGTCTACAAAACCTTCTGCAGCCTTTAGTCTGAGCAAGCAGAAACCAGCTGTCAGGTTCATGGGTACAATCTTTTGTTGAGCTGTCAGAGCATTCAGTTAAACCCAATACTCCAAATTTACCAGTTTTATTCAGATCAAATAGAAGAGATAAGGGAGGATACAGAGAGGGAGCATGAAGAGACAATAGACAATCTTCAACGAGAATTTCAAACTTAATCATGAGGAACAAAGTTCACCCATGTATATGACCATTTTTCATTAGAATTTATTGTGATCCTTAATTTGAAGGAGGTTGATGAACAGCTAAGTCCTCTAATCGGGGATGACAAATTGAGACTCTATCCATCTCTATGGTTTGAGTATGTACACTAATGACATGGCTCTGGTTAATCAGAGTTTGGAAAAGTAAGTCAAAATCTGGGCAAATCCAGTATATATGCAGAGAAGTACCTGCGGAGATGAGCCACTGGCATTTTGCAACAATCCAGGAAGGCTTAAGTAAAAGGTGAGAACTGTAAGAGATGTTTAGCGTACTTCTAGTAGACAGAGCCACCAGAGGAATTCCTATCAGTAGGTATGGAGCACATGTAAAATACAGAGCACTATCAAATGGAGAAGCTACAATGGAATTTTAGAGACAAGTGCTGAGTTCCCAAGCTTTTTCACCACACTCTGCAGAGGGGGCTTCAAAGCCCAGAGCAACTGTTTGGAGTACTGAAATAAATAAAAATGCCTATAGTGTGGGAATAATAATTTCAATATGCTGCATTGCAAGTTGAAGATTACAGACAACTCAAGATTACAGGCCACTCAAAATGTTACTGCAGTGCCAAATGAAGTTTCAGTGACTGGGCAGAACCTATCTAAACATGGACATGCACCATATACACAGGAAGGAGGGAGGTGAATCTAAGACAAAGTGAGTGGGGAGGTAGGTAGTGAGAGATTATGCTAAGAAGAAGAAGAAACTAAAAAGTTAGAAACTGATCTGTAATTAGGGCTGAAAGCCTAACTGGTCCAGTGGCAATTCTGCTTTTTTTAAAAAGTGCACTGGTGACATTGGGACCAGATGAAGTTTATGGCGCCATCTGATTGCACCTTTAATAGAAGTTACTTCTTTGGATTACAGTCTCCAGAAATCCTTACCTATGTTGGCCAGGGGCCTCTGGGAGTTGCAGTCCAAAAAGTAACTTTTATTTTATTTTACTAGCTTTCACAAGTTATAGGCTGAGGAGGTAAATGTAAAATGGCCTCCGACGAATATTTGGCTGAGGTGTGTGAAGGATGAAAAACTGAAGGAGTTTTATGGCGACTGATAAAAATGGAACAAAACATATCATGTAAAGCACCAATACCTCTAGTAAATTTCGAGTTGAACCAGGAAGCATCTGGGATGTACGCGCTGTCTTCACTTTCTGACAATGTCTGTGGAGACAAACAGCGTTATTCTCTCCGTGAGTGTGTTTGTGTGAAAGAGATCTTTATAATATGTGCTTCTTTTCAAACAAATAATGTCAAAATTGTAGGTGATTGGGAAACTACTAAGTGCCCCACCAGGGTTATGCAAATCTAGCAAGTGAATCCAAATCCACCAGGCTGAATTAAAACTTCAGGGTTTTGTCAGGCAATACAAACCATTCCCATCTTGCCCTCCGCTCACATGCAGTGATAACCTTTATGGACTCTTCTGCTCTACTTCAGAGGACTGGAATGAGAACTACACATGTATATGAAAGCGATCTGGGCCTGACAGTTGTACTTTGATCACGCAAGAGGCGAGCCAGCAAATTCATGCACAAACTGAAATGCCAATTTTTCTTAATGGGGTGCAGAAACACAGACAGGAAAAGAAAAGGGATAATTAAAACCACATGATTTGTCATGGTGCAGGAACTTGGGAGGTAAGGGCAATATTTAGACACAGTTGGTCAAAACCATATTTTCAGAGCTCAACCCTTGGAACTGTAGTTCAGAAAAGTAACTTTTCAAAGCTCTGTCTGGGGAGAAAATACCCTCTTTCCGTATTTCACGGCCGCTGTTTTTGAATTATAACTTCTCAACCCACTCTTGTTGTCTTGACTGACAAATTCTGTGAGTTGTAGTCAAAAATGTAACTGTTTTTATGATGAACTACTTTACCTGGCCCTTTGTCTAACTGAATGCATCTAAGAAGGGGGCTTTCAATCTTGCCAAGAATTTTGATCCTTTGTCTCACTCTTGACATTTTTGTACCTCTTACTACTAGAATCTCAAATATCATCCTTACATGTAAATTCATCTTCATCTCCTGAAGATTTAGCAAATGATTTTTAACATGCCTTATGCAAAAAAAGAGAGAGAGTACCTTATACATGATTTAACATTTCTGACATATATTACCTTTTCTCTCTGTCCATAGTGGTCTGCATACCAAACCATTCCATACAAGCATAAGAAAGTTGTAACAGCCTACAATATTAAAAACAGAAAAAAGGGATGAGAAGAGTCATGTCCCAGAGACATTATTGGCCTAAATTCAACAGGAAGGACTAACTAGACTAGACTTGTTGTATCAACACTTAGCTAAATCCACTGATACCATGGGTCTTCTCCAGCTAAATGAAATTTAGATGTTTATTTTTTTAAATGACAGGTATCTGATTTATATTCCTTATTTTACAAATCATATCAAAGCGGCTTCCAATATATAGTTGGTGTAATGTGAATAGATAGTGAAGAACAACATCAACACTGAATGAAGCCTTTTTATTAATATAGAAACAGGAGCCAATTGTACTGCAACTGCTGTGTATCATTTTCACTGCCCTGACAATGTTCTAAAAACCTAAGAACTGTGGTTAGGTGAGGAAACTGAGAATTCTGCTAGAAACAACTTAACTCTGTTTCCATATCTGTATAGATATTACATGCAACTCATATATGCATATGTGCAGACAGGCACACGTATACAGATATGATTGAGCCTACACCTCCTCGCCCCCCATAAATAAATCATACAGACACAAGATTATTTAGGAACAATACTTCTCACTTACTAACTCCTCTGCAAATGCACTTTGCTGATGATGCTAACATTACAGTACAATTCCAAACATGTCTTCTCAAAAGTCTCATTAAGGTCAAAGAAGCTTAACATCTACTATTTATGCCCAGGACTGCCATCGTTAACATCTTTTGGTCATTTGACAGTACTGTAAATCAATTATTCGATCCCTGTGCTACGCACCTAAAGTCAGCTTCCACATCAGCAGAAACTGCTGCTAATACCTTCTTGGAGACTTAACATCCACATAAAGGGTGGAGTATACGAATGTGGAATGGGAAAGTGTTGCCATGCCTCTTCCCTGATATGGGGCACTGCTCAACTCTGGATGTCTCTGGAAGTCTGTGTATTGACCAGGACATCAACGAACGGAAGGCTTCCCATACACATCAAGGCTTCTGTACAATTCAGAATACAAACACTAATAGCCTTCACAAACAGACCAACTACCACCCTACTATGACTCCTGTTATCGGTAAGCAACTAAATTGGCTTTTGTCAGTGGATTATGAGAAACATAATCACATTTACACAGCACTAACTTGGGAACAGCTCCAAGAGAGATAATTCTCCTGCACCATTTTTGCTTAATTATACTTTATTTAAAAGCAATTAATCTAACCAAACTGATAAACTGCTATGTTAAATTAAAATTACAGCTATGATTATGAACTTGCTATGACTTGCATACATTTAGGCAAAATCTAGTTACTACTATGGAGGCTAGCCATCTTGATCAAAGATGGCAACAAAAATAGGGCTACCGAGGAAGAAGTACTGGTATTTATGCCTGAGCAGGTTACGGCTGTCCTGATAATTTCTGACATTTAACTACTGAGGAATACTAATGGGAAGCTACAACTACTTAGAAGTAAATCTTGGAAAGGGTAAAACAATAAAGTGCGCAAAATAAAAGAGAAATAACTGCTTACCACACAAAGGAGCCATAACACAACATACAGTATTTGAGTTTTGGAGAAGAGGTCTTGGCCAAATTTGATGCAGACAATAGCTTCAAGGAAGGCAATAACTCTGAAAGGAAGGAAAAAGAAAGAATGTGCATACATGGGACATTTTATAATCTCCAGGGTTTTTTTTCCTGCATGATGTTGTGAGTCAGTTTATAGTAATTTTCATGTTATTATGAAAGTAAAGTTGAGGACAATCTTAAATAGTGTATACCTTTGCAAGCTTTAAAAACTACATCTCCACCTTTCCACTTTCAATTGAGATGCTATTTCATTTTTCTCTTCATATTTTTTTCTCCTTCATCTTGCAAAGTACTGCACAGATGGCTCTTTAGAAAGAAATGATCCATAATGGTGGTGGTGGGGAGAGGTACCCCCCCTCATTAGACCACAAGATGTAGGTGCCCTTAGACTGTTTGTCGTATCTTACAGAATATTCATTTCCATTATGTCTCTCTTCATAGATTATCAGCAGGTACAGGCCAACATAAATAGCAGATAGATAGATAGATAGATAGATAGATAGATAGATAGATAGATAGATAGATAGATAGATAGATAGATAGATAGATAGATAGATAGATAGATAGATAGATAGATAGATAGATAGATAGATAGATAGATAGATAGATAGATAGATAGATAGATTAGATAGGATGGATGGATGGATGGATGGATGGATGGATGGATGGATGGATGGATGGATGGATGGATGGATGGATGGATGGATGGATGGATGGATAGACGGATGGATGGACGGATGGATGGAGAGAGAGAGAGAGAGAGAGAGAGAGAGAGAGAGAGAGACTAGTTCCAGAACAGTAAGAGAGTCTATAGTTGAAGAAATAGTTAATTCCTAGTTACTTAGGTATAAAACCAGCCTTCAACTTAGTGATTTGGAGGCTGTCTGATGAAAAAAACATCCCCATGTCTGTATACTCTAAATATTGCCTCTAAAAGGAAACTTTGGTGTTGAATACCACTAGAGTGCCAAAATGATGCTATTTCAGTTTGTGGAGGACAAAGTACAGAGTAATGAAATGGATCCGGGCTTGCAAGACTGAAGAAATTGGCCTTTTTGATTAGCAGGGATGATGGTATCATCCAACACCATTCCACCACCCTTCCCCAACCCATTTTCTTCTTCCTGCTGAGCTAAGGAAAGATCTTCACAGTAGGGAAGGATACAGAAGAGGACCCCACGTTGGCTGGGGAATTTTGGCAGTTGTCCAAATGAATTTGTGAGTAGATGTTGTGGTACCCCTTTTTCGCTGGCAGCAGAAAAAAATCCTAAGGATGGCATTAAAGCTTTCCTATTACATGGTTTTAATGCCAGTGGTGGTGTTCAAAAACACATTACTCAGAAAAGCAGACATTTTCTTTTGAAAGAGCCTTTCTTTTTGTTGTCTTTTTTTGGCCTAGAAACAGAACAAATGCGAACTGTTTGGATGACATTAAGAAAGAGACTTTGAAGGCAGATCACACACAGAGCAAGGGATGACAGGGAAATATTCTTAACCAAGGCCAAGTCAACTGATTAAATTATCCCCTTTAATATTTGCTGAAGGCATGAAGCAGGAGTTTAGAAGTCCCTTGGTAACTATTAGCTCAGCCTGACCTTCTCTACAAGGGCAGACTGTGCTGATCTGAACACTGCTATTTTCATAGGTTCCCCCTTGACATTTAGTCCAGTCGTGTCTGATTCTAGGGTACGGTGCTCATCCCCATCTCCAAGCTGTAGAGCGAGTGTTTGTCTGTAGACAATTTCCATGGGCACGTGGCCAGTGCGACTAGACACAGAACACTGTTACCTTCCCACCATGGTAGTACAGTGGTGCCTCGCATAACGATTTTAATTGGTTCCAAAAAAAAAAACGTTATGTGAAACATCGTTATGTGAAACACCATTTTCCATAGGAATGCATTGGAAACTGGTTAATCCATTCCAATAGGCACGGATTGCCGTCCTTCAGCGAAAAAACCCATAGGAAACATCGTTAAATGATACAATGTTTCCTCCATTGGAATGTATTGAAGCTGACTCAATACATTTCAATGGCTTTGCGAAGTCAATTTTTGCAAATTTAAGTGTGTCATAAAAGGGTCAAAAATGGTTTTAAATGCTTGGATTAGCTTCTGCACCCTCTAAAACGGATGCAAAAGTTAATTTGGCTTTGATCTGACTTTTCGTTAATTTATGGTGAATTTTTCCCCCCAACTTTTGACAGCTGTCAAAATCTGACAGCTCCATTGTTTCCTATGGGGGAAGAAAAAATTCACAAAAAATTAACGAAGACTCAGCAACTGTTCTAAATGCTTGGGTTCGTTAGAGGACCCCCTAAGTCGTGTGCAAACCTGATTGGGCTTTGATCTGAACTTTCGTTAATTTATGGTAAATTGTTTTCTCCCCCATAGGAAAGCATGGAGCTGTCAGATTTTGACAGGTCCATTGGTTCCTATGGGCCGAAAAAAAAATTCACCATAAATTAACAAAAAGTCAGATCAAAGCCAAATCAGGTCTGCACATGACTTAGGGGGTCCTCTAACGAATCCAAGCATTTAGAACCGTTTTTGACCCTTCTAAGACACTTTTTAAATTGAAAAAAGAAACATTGTTAAGTGAAGCAGGGGACCTAAAATCGCATTCGTTATGCGAAGCATGGTCCCAAACTTCGCTAAGCGAAAATCGCCCATAGGAAACATCGTTATACAGTGCATATTATTTTCTAAAAAACACATCGTTATGCGAATTCATCGCTAAACGAGGCACTCGTTAAGCGAGGCACCACTGTACCTATTTATCTACTCGCATTTACATGCTTTCGAACAGCTAGGTTGGCAGGAGCTGGGACAAGTGACAGGAACTCACTCCGTCATGTGGATTCGATCTTACAACTGCTGATCTTCTAACCTTTGCAGCACAGAGGCTGCGCCACCACGTCCCAATATTTTCATAACTTTATGATTTAACAGTCATCCTTTGAAAGGGGTGAATGCTTTACACCAGTGTGACACCCCCATGCATAAGCACGGCATGCCTCCCACGAGCACGACATTTGCTCATCTAGCAAGCTTCACATGACCAAGTGAGGCCTTTTTAGCACCTATAGAGACATATTTATCCTACTTCAGGGGATCATGGGCCTCTCCACTCTTAAGAAGAGCAGTGTAACAACCACACAGTATAGGCGGACGTAGAAAATTGACTTGGACCTGGAGAATCATGAGTGGATAACAGTTTTCCCATTCCTTCTTTCTCCGGCCCCACACCTCTTGCAAAGGGTTTCCAGAGTATGAGAGTAGAGTGAGCAATCATGCATTGGAAAAGTGCCCCACATCAGGTAAATTCACTTTGTAGAAGTCCTCTATCTGTATTAGCCAAATTGCCCGTGGATGGAGAATTTGAATGGGATCCTGATGTAGATCCTTATGAGATCGTCTTGATTTACCCAGAAGATAGACAGGAAATAAGTGTTGTGTATACAAACTTATTAAAGTTCTTATTCCTAAGGAGTTCTGAGTTAGGATCTTTCAGGAGCGAAGTTTCTTATCTCTCTGAAGTTGGAACTGAAGGTTTTCAGTAGCAATAGAAACTTACCCAAACACCCAGCACTGTGTCCCTACCCTTTTGCATTGTGTGTCTGTGAGGTAAGCATAATATTGTCTGGAACAAAAAAGAAGAGAGAGATAGAATCTTTAGTGAAGTAGACATGACATTACAAAACAAATTGGGGGTTTCTGTTCAGTTTTATGGTAACGGAACACAACTATTTTAAACAGTGTAAAAACTTATAGGATGACTGCCAACAAAATAAGACAGGCAATCAGAGATGACTAAAAGTGGCAGAGATACTATCCCAGCCTCTGTCTGCAAGACTAGCAAACTTGTGTAAACTTTTATATTAACTTTTATATTTTATTACACATCAATGATTGAACATTTTAAATTATCTAGTAAAATATGTACAATGAAGAATGAATGAAGGCTGTATATCAGTGGAATATGTTTTGGACTATTAAAATTCAGAATAGTGCAGAATATATGCAGCATAAATTTTTCAAAAAATTTTCTTGTTAACAGGCTATTTTAAAGTTATTTCCTGCATTTTGGGGGGAAACCTAGCTCCTGTGAAAACTGACTGTGGAAAGGAAGAAGCTGAGTTTAAGATGTCATTTAAAATGGCTTTTTTCAATATAAGAAATGAAGTCTTTTTCACATTTTATCTGGGAGTAAGCCCTACTGTACAAAATGGGACTTATCTTTGAGTAATGAGCACTGCCTAGAAATAGGTTAACAGAACGGGAAGCCAAACTATATTTAAAAGTTTCAGTGCTAGGCAACAGGCCTCTAATGAGAAGGTAAGGAATTGTTGAACAGCCATTGTTGAACAGAAATAGAATCAGCCTAATATGCTAAGTGTTGTTTCATTACATTAGTTCTAACTGAGCAATTACATTGACAGCTTTGTTCTTTTGACACTTTCCCAAAGCACTGCAAAGCAGAGATGGGAACTACACATCCCATAATACCTAAGCCACTAGAAACACTGGCCATGATGACTGGGGTATTCTGGGAATTGTAGTCTCACGCCCACTCCCATCTGTGTATTAAACCACAGTTATGCAGTAGTATCAGCGAGCACTGGATTCATGTGCTCCCCACCCTCTTCACCTCTTCCCAAAAAGTGGCTATGGTGAAGGGGTTTGTAAGCATCTGCTTCCTATTTTAAACTACCCACAGCTACCTGTTATGACTTCGAGGATAGGAAATGGAGAAACTCTGGTTAGTTTCAGCTATGTTTCCCCCCTACAAATCCCTACAGGATTAGAGATGGGCATGAACCCTTTTGGGTTTGGCAGTCTGGCACCGTTCATTTCCCAATCAAACAGCTGATCTGCGGTCCGGTGCCCTACTTCCTCCAGTAGGTGTCCACTCAAGGGCACCGAACCACCAGACCAGTAGTCCATGCCCATCTCTAATGAGGTGGCTGGTTTAAACTAACTGAAGTTGCCTCAGTTTGCTCTGGTTAGTTTCAAAGAGGAAGCAGGTGCTTCTAATCTCGTCCTCATGGTTATTGGATCAGAAAGAGCTTCATGCAAGCAAGAGGCTTCCTGCAACTCATAGATGTAACATTAAACTTTGGTCTAGAATGACATCTGAACCAGACCTACGCTTCCACAACTTCAAGGGCTAGGCACATGCTTCCTTTTCTCAATGAGAATAAAAACCATTTAGAAAGAGCCTAGGCTTGATCAAATGACCTGAAGGGATAAGCTGTGACTGGTTTCCAAGTAATTGTACAGTGATGAACATGACGCAAAGAGATTATTGTTACCTGACAGTGGGAGCGGTGATGATTCCAATGAAGAGGATCCTGCCCCAGCTTAAGGGGTGACTTGCATAGAAGACAAAGATATGTTTCAAGAAAAAGGTGTTCAATTCTGTCAACTGAAAAAAGAAAAGAAGAATTCAGCTGTACAATGTTTCACTTGTATTTGCTTTACTTTTCACTTGAATGGTGCTACTGGGTAGACCAAACGACAGCAGATGTTCTAATCAAAGGACTTAATTATATCAGCAATGTACATAACAATACTTTGGGAATTTTAATTTTGCTTTTGTAAGACCAGCAGATTTTATAGAACCAAACGTTAAGAGCAGCTGTGAGCAGCTCAAAGTCACACAGGCAGTCCAGGACAAGACTGAAACTCGACATCAGATCCAAGTCCATTTTTATATCCACCAAACTGAAGTTCAGCACAGCTTATTTATCTGTCCTCAGCTGTGGAATGCCCTCATCAGAGATGCTTGCCTGGAGTCTATTTTGAGGCAATTTAGACTTTAGGCCAAGACTTCTTTCATTTTTCAAGTCTTTTTGACTTGATCAGTTTTATGTCTGCTCATCCCCTTTACAGTGCTTTGTATTTGTTTCATACACTGATGCCCCAATTTACGAACATCCCTACTTACAAAAATTTCGAGTTACGAAAAGGTCTGGCTGCAAAATTTTGCTTCGACTTGTGGCTGGAGCTTCGACCCAAAAACAGAAAAAGGCAGGGGAAAAGGCAGGAAATTCAAACTAAGAGGCTGCTTCTTTGTAGCTCTTTCGCCCCAATGGTTAGAGCAGGGGGTCAGGGAACTTTTTTACTCCTGTGGGGCAGGAGGAGGAAGGAGAGGCGGGGGCAGCTCCGGATTGCTGCCAGGCACAGGAAGCCGCTGCACTCCCTGCCCATCCCTGGTGTGGGTCTACTCATAAGTAAGGCCTGCCATCCACCGGGGAGTAAGTGCCACCAGAGGATGCTTCAGTCTGCCTGGTAAGCTGCTGCTTTTTGCTTTTTAGAAACTTCTGAGTGAGTTTTGCAGGGTGGGTTTCGGCTGAGGGGAGTTATGTTTCCATGCTGTGTTGTTTGTATTTGGGTTGTTGTTTTTTTGCATCCTTCTGGACTTGCTCTGGTTATTTTTGGTTGTTGTTTTTTAAAGCCCCAGCACCTTCTGATGGCGCTTTCTGTGTGCTTTTTTGGGGTATTTTTTTGAAATGCTGGAATGGATTAATCCCGTTCCCATGCATTTCAATGGGAAATGGTGCTTCAACTTACGAAAATTTCGAGTTACGGCCACCGTTCCAATACGGATTAATTTCATAAGTTGAGGCACCACTGTATTTGCTGACTTTGCTTCTAATTTCATACAGTTCCTTTAAACTTCATTAACATTTAAAAATATTCTCTTTTACTTCAACGTAGAAACCTGTTGAAAACCAGTCTAGAAATCCTTAAAATAAATGGCCAAAATCCTGTTCTGTAAATTATATCTGCATAAGGGTGACTGGTTAGGTAATTAACGGGTTCCTGCCGCCATCCCAAAGTATCCCCAGCTCCCATGTAATCATTTGTATTTCATATGACCTGTGCAAGCCCTGGGACAGAAGCAGGAATTCTTTCATTACCAAAAATCCTCCCTGCCAGTGATGCCATCACCTTACACAGACATAAGTTACAGAAGAGGTTTTGGCCTTATGAACAAATACTGCTACAAAATGAGTTCAACTATCTTGGTGAACAACCTCTGCAGTCTATGGTAGCATGTTGTTTGCCTATGCATGAATAAAACATATATAATTGGCTTTCACTAAATGTAGGCATATGATGAGCTGATCAGGGGTTTTTTTTATTTGTTTGCTTCTTTACCTGCCAAATGATCATAAAAAGGTATACTCCTGCCACTCTTTGAAATGAAGACTTGGGATCAAACCAGCGAACATATGTCCAGCTTGCTGGAGTGAACTGCAGTACAGCTCTTTTGATTTTACCCGTGGTGGTATGAATGTCCCTGAAAGCAAACAAGGATGCCAGTCAAACAAAGGAAGTGCTGCACAACTTCACAATACAACATAATTTTATGGTACTACAGTTCTTTGTATACAACACACATGCCCCCTCCTGCAAAAGGCCCTAGGCATGCTGCAGAAAAAGTGTGTTCAGAAGCAGACTTCTGTAACAATTCTAATTAAACAAGCAGTAGTTTGTGCTTCAAAAAGCCCGCGCAAAGCAGGCTTTATCCACATACCTGTCTTGCATTTCAGAAGTAACAAAGGAGAACATTGCAAACAACTTAAGAATATTTTCCTATGTTAGCCAAACAAGCACTTTCCAAAAAACACTCAACTTCTAAAATGCTGACCAGACTCCCAACTGGTGTTCGTATTAGGGTTCATATATTGCTAATTGGTGAAGTGAGGAGGGGGGCACTTCAGTCATGTGTCTCATCGTGCGTGCAACTGTGAAACTGAGATGGGCCCCAGTACCTTGTCAGTTAACTGTGGGAAGTTACACAAGCTTCACCAGAACACCAATAGGATTCCAGACACTGCCTGCTTTTGAAGAAAACTATTTGAGAAATTTGGTGTTTGGGGCACCTCAATCAAATGGTATCATTCAATAGCTGTCATTCCAGTTAAGGATATGGGAATAGGAAGCCACGATTGAGGGCACAAAAACAGTGTTAGTGTTTATGGGAATTGGTGTTTCCTCTTTGAGACATAAACACAAGGGGCAACTATTTTGGGCCAATGAATGACATGCCCCAGGATCCCCAGGCATACACAAGGCATTCCATGTATACTTTAGGATTGTTCCAATCTCCCTTTCCAACTCTGCATCCTTCAGCAGCTCTTTCTGAAGGATGGGACAGTAACTAACAGTCACTATAACCATCCGCGTGGCTCAAGGAGGCACAGGGCCTCCAGAAGTAGTAGCAGCTGAGAAGCTTAGAAATATTTATCTTAAACATGCATCCTTGTGTCTGGTAAATGGTAAAAGGATAGCATAGAACATCTCACTTTCTGAGTAGCCCATCACATGCTGGTATCCAAAGTAACTTTTCCCCCCTTCACTGCTAGAGGAAGCTGAACACTAGCATAACTAAGAAGAAAACACTCATTTAGAAGTGACAATAAGTTCCCAGCAAAATAACACCACATGGACAATATAGTTTCATTGTTTTTGCTGAATTGTACTGTTATTTAAATAACTGTATATTTTATGTGTATACAACTGAAAAGGGTTTCAGGAGGGACACTAATATTTTTCTAACTCTATGCTTTTACTTATGGCTTTACATAATTGGTTACAGCACGTAGTTGTGACAAACAAGCAGTAAGAGGGTGCAGCTGGAAAGGGAAATGGGCAACCCATCTGTATACATGGAAATACTTTTCCTTCCATGCTCTGACCTCTTTAGATCTCCGCTACTGACAACAAATGTAACAGGCTTAATAACTGTGACAAACAACAGTGGGGTTTCTCTCCTCCTCCTTCAGAAACAGTAAGCACAGGCAGTCCATGCAAGGAAGTCAGCTCACATTTAAGTTCCAAATTACACGGCTGACTGTATCTGCTGTGTTCTTGATCCATACTCATAGGGAACATAGGTTTAAGATCCAGTACAGAGACTGCTTCCCCAGAGTGGCAATTAAGGGAACAGCAGAAAATCATTGCACAAAAATGTTATTTCAAAAGATTCAGAATGGAAAGACACAGGCAAAATGGGAAAATTACTACAGGTCACATGCTTGTGAGCCACATTCTGAAAAATGTATACAGCTGAACCATGTATTTGATTAGTGGCACAATTTTACACATTTTTTTAGATGCAAGCTCTAAATCACCTATTAAATGTGATTTAACTTTTAGGAAAGTGGTAAATCATAGTTTGTTGATAACAGGGAAGAAAAAAGACCACAAATCATCACGGGCTTTTAGCTGACTTTGGATAATTAACACTGTCATTCATGAACAATGTTATCATCAAAACAATGAAGCTAAGTTCAATAAAACTATCGCAATATGCAAACCAATTTAAAAATTATGTAAGACAAGCCTACAGGGTCATATATCTTTTGACTTCCATTTTACATAAGTAAATCCAACATGTGCTTTGAGATTTGGGATAATGCACAGTAAACAAGAGCTTATTTAGCATTTTCCATTTTTACTGGAAATTCAGAAACACTGGCATTGTTAAATGTAAACAGCTGGAACCGGACAACCTCTGTAATTAACAACCTTTCAAAAAGTACATATTATTTCAGAGTTTTCATACTGCAATGTCAATAATACAATATTTATTAACTTGTATTTAAGACCTACTTGAAACTTGCCCAGTGATAGGTCCTCATCTCCAACCAACGACAAACTACCATGCCCAACCAGATGCCACCCCCGTTACATAGCAGGATGTCCAAAATGACTTGATCCCACCAGCATTCAGCAAAATTAGGCAGCAGATGCATGAAGAACAGCTACAGAATACAGCAGAAAGATTCTAGGTGAGAATTTCATAGATACAAAGGGTTTTTTTAAAACACATGAATGCTGTTTTACATCAGACGAGAAAATATTTTTGGCATTACTGATGAATGGGACCAAAAACTAACAGAATAAAATTTCAGCTGGCACTGAACCATGCTATGTACTTTTTTTCACTGGACCATGCTGCATATATTATTATGCTAGCTGTCTGAAGGCGCAGTTATATGTTCCAAAAAACAGGGGACTTTTGCTAAACTAGATATTTATTGAAGTGCCTACAGCCCATACTAAACAGAATAATCTTGCTACAAATAGTGAGTGTCAATACATGTGCTGTTAAATTTGTCAAGATACTGTGCTTCAACTGCAGAAAGTTTTTATATGCATTTTATTTAGTGTGACATATGAGAAACAACATGGCTGGACCTGGTGACTGTTAAACTCAAAGATTTTTTTTAAAAATTTCCATTAAATTTTGCTCTTGATATTCCATTAAGGTTGATTTTAGAAGACTAGCAGCTTTGTATAACTGAATTTACTGCAAGTGCTCTGACGCACACAAATGCTGGAATGAATGAATCCACTGCGATGAAAGCTGTATCGGCTGTGCCTTCCCTATTTCAAGGAAGTTTCCCTTGCCAGGAAAAAACAGAAAAATCCATTTTTAACCTATTCTGATGAACAAATGCTCAAAAGGAAGCATTCTGCAGTAATCTGCAATTGAGATGTAGCCCTCAAGCAAACAGGATTTTAATTTAAGAAACATGTTATTCAGACAGATACCTTGATGTAAAGCAGGGGTGTCCAACCTTTCACCTTCCCTGGGCCACATTAGAAGATGAAAAATTGGTTTGGGCCGCACATACATTTGGTTTGGGCCGCATGGGGGGGCAGCCCTAGCCCTCCTCCACAGCTCCGCTCCAAGCACGCTTACCAGCAGCTGCGATCTCAGACAGCAGAGGCTGCCAGCTTCGACTCCGGTGGCTTTATGGGGCCGGGAGGGGGTCTACCTATTGACGGGGATGGCGCAATACAGTCACGCAGCCCCCCTGTCCCCTCCCCTCCCACTCCTTCCTTCCCTCTCTCCCCCTCTACTGTTGTGACGTGCCCTGGCCACATTCCAGCCGCAAGCGCCGGCAGTGTAACTTGAAACTTTGGAATTTCTTTAAAAATAAAAAATTGCACTGGGCCTCATTATGAGCTGACCTGGGCCGCATGCGGCCCTTGGGCCGCGGGTTGGACAAGCCTGATGTAAAGGCTTACATACAGCTCAACAACAGACACTAATTTTTAGTAAAGTTTATGTTACCAAATAAGATTCCTTGAAAGTGAATTATGTTTGCATCCTAAATTAAATAAACCTTTACTGTTTAGTATACTGTTTGCTGAATTAAATAAACCTTTACTGATTAGTATACTGACACTGAATTGTCCCTGCAGAGAAAGAACATGTACCACACAGTTCAAGCATGACATGCCATCACACTCATGCATCAGCATGGTTAAGACAGAGGGGCCAAAATCCTCTTCCATAGTTATACTGGCAAAAGTTAAATGGGGTAACTAGCAGCAGGAAATTGCCACTAATTAATGAATCCCACTTTGATTCCTTCTTGTGCGTCAAGCCATCCAGCTGGCATAGAATAAGGAGCAGGCGCTTGTTAATTAATGAGAATTTGCTGCTGTCGATTATGCCATTTCCCTTTCAGCAAATATTTAAGAGAATTTTGCTCAGGATCAGACAGCTCTAGGAACCAATGCAGCACATGCAAGGATATAATGATCACAGGAGAGAGAAAGCTGTGTTTTTTTCTTCTTCAAAAAACCGAATGCTACTCATTGTCACACAATTTCGCATTTATACAGTTGAACAAGGGGGGGGGGAAGCAAGAACAGCTGACCCATTTATCTTGCTGGACAAAGCACACTTTCACTGGTCGAACCATGAGAAAACATAACATATCACACACTAAAGAGTGGTTGAGCACATCAAAGGAAAGAGTGCTAACAGTGTTATAGCAAAATCAACAGAGTCCTGTGGCATGTAAAAAGAGTTTTATCTGGAATCAACTTTTGTGGACTGCAGTCCACTTCTTCATATGCATATTCCCAAAGAAATGGGTGGCAATGCAAATAAACATGCCAGTTGTTAAGATGCCACCCCTAGACTCTGTACATGTTACATGCTAACATGGCTACCCCTATAGTAATAATAACGAATTATGGTCAACACATAGAATTGGGCATACACGGTGAAATACAAATAATAGCTTAAGCAGTTTATTTTATGATGGATATGCAACACATGGTCAATCAGAAAAATAACTCAATAGTTATTTATGTCTAAGAATCTGTCCTGTACATCTGGCTGTATCCTATCAGTAAATATTTCATTCTCTACTATTAAGATGTTTAGCTCAATCTAATATGAATTGTGCATTATTTTAATTCCTGCTAAGAGTTAAAGGATCTCTCTTATGTAATCTAATGCTTTGTGACCTAAGTATAGACAGTCGCTGCTTCTAAAGATAAAATGGAAAGATTAACCAGCTTTGGCACTGATGTCCAGTAATGGTCATCATATTTAAAAAGCATGCTTTGATAAACAGCAAAATCATTTTGGTAGTTTAAAACAGTGGTTCTTAACCTTTTTGAAAGAAACGCCCCCTTGAGCCATTGAGGAAGTTATCATCGCCCCCCCTCCCCACGGTGATGATATCTTATTTGTTTATTTATTTATTTATTTATTTATTTATTTATTTATTTATTTTAGACACTTAAATCCAATGACCCCTGAAAACACAAATAAATTCCAAGAAAATGAAATGCCCCCCAAAAAGTAACATTTAATGATTTAGTAGCAAGTGAATTTTAAGACGCAAAAAGAAATATAAAAAGGGCATAAAAACAAATGCAGGAACTAAAAATTTCAAGACAAAAAGTCTGAAACTAAATTAAAATTGGAGGAAAATATATATTCATGCACACTGTAAAAAGGCTGCAGCCATCTTCACAGGTTTGGCTTGCTCCAGCGCCCCCCTACCGCCCCCTTCTGCTCCAGCGCCCCCACGCCGCCCCTTTTCGTTCTACCACCCCCCTGAAAAATGAAATCGCCCCCTGGGGGGCATTATCGCCCACGTTAAGAACCACTGGTTTAAAACATTCTGGTAGGAAGAAAATCATTTTGCGTTGAACCATATGATGGTTCATATCATATCAAAAGTTACAGTGGTGCCTCACTTAGCGATGTTAATCCGTTCCGGAAAAA
This sequence comes from Pogona vitticeps, assembly GCF_051106095.1. Lineage (NCBI taxonomy): Eukaryota > Metazoa > Chordata > Lepidosauria > Squamata > Agamidae > Pogona > Pogona vitticeps. The sequence goes on along the minus strand of NC_135786.1, from coordinate 213,446,347 downwards.
ACATCGCTAAGTGATTTAATCGCTAAGCGATTTTAAAAAGCCCATAGGAACGTATTAAAACGTGTTTAATACGTTCCTATGGGCTAAAAACTTACCTTAAAGCGAAATTCCTCCATAGCAGTGGCCATTTTGGGTGCCTCTACAGCGAGGCAAAACAGCGGTGGCCATTTTGTTTTTGCGGCGGCCATTTTGGAACCGCCGATCAGCTGTTTAAAAAAGTTCCCTTTGCCATGATCGCTTCCCCGCGATCATCGCAAAGCGAATTTTAGCCATAGAGGACATCGCTAAGTGATCGCTCCAACGATGGCCAAAAGTCCATCGCAAAGCAATTGCATCCCTCAACGGAGCGATTGCTAAGCGAGGCACCACTGTATTTTAAAAATGTGGCCTGGCTGTATCACTTGCCTGCATTCCTTAAATGTTTAGACTAGAAATTTACATGGTTCTAGATTGCACAGGAAATTTCACCAGTAAAAGCAGACAAGAGGAAAACCCCAATGTTCCCTATAGATTACATTTTGTCATTGTTTTTCATAAAAAGTACCCATGTAAGCATCAAAAGACACTAGAAACTGAAGAGCATCCACTTAGAATCCACATATATGAGAACACAGTTATGGATGCATACCTTAACATGCTGGGGGAGTCTGGCTATGTGAAAGTGGCTGAGTGCCATACTGTCAGGAGGGTATACTTGCTAAAAGTCTTGACCTCTAGCAGGGTCATTCAAAGCAGAATGATCAAAGCTAATATATGAGACTAAGATATATCCACCTCTAAATAAGCTAAAGATAGCATCAGCAGGAGAGAATTCACAATTCCAGTGATGATGGGAGTAGACAGATTCTTGATGGATAAATACTGGGCAGTAGCAATAGTGGAATGTGACACTGATGGAAGATTCTTTTTTTATAAACAATGGCAGAAATACTCAAGCTAACTCCCTGTCAGTACTGCACAGAAGGAGATTTCTGAATATCTATACTTCTGAATGGACATGTATAGACTTGAAGTATAAAGCAAGTATTATACAAGTCTTGTTTCCCTGGGAGGTCTAACTTTGAAGTACATACTTAATAACACATATGACAAAAGTAATAAGAACTGCATTACTGGCTTTCATATAAAGAAAATATTATCTGTGCAGACCTTATGATCCACATTTGCATGATACATATCCAAGCAAACGAGTACATGAATATACATGTTTTGAACACCTACATAAACCTGATCTGTAAACATTTGTGTGCAGGATGAAAACATCAGACAGCATTCAGAATTTGTTTCAAGTTCAAGGAACACAGTTTGAATGCCAAATAGCTAGTGTAAGCCACATCAGTGACTGAATGAGATATATCCCAGATGAAAGATACACTTCCTTCCTGAAACAATGGTGCTGTGTAAGGTTTGCATTTGGCTTTAGCTGGAGTGCAACTGTCAGCCCATTTTTGTGCACTTGAAGGCTCAAACAATACTAGCTGCCCTGTGCATCAACATTTCTTTACAGCAAACACACAACCTACCTCTGTTAATTCCCAGGTGATGCTAATAGTCCAACACAGCCCATAGCTGCGTATCAACAAAGCCTTCATTGCCCAGCCCCAGAAATGTCCAAAAGCAAATATGTCAAAATGGCTGAGAATTCGCTCCCAAGTGATCACGTGGCAATTCACAGCATACTCCTGTAAGAGAGAAAAGGAGATGGGAAGGGAGTGAGGAGAGAAAGAAAAAGAGATTTCAATGGATCTGTTCTAACAGGAACTATAACTGGATTCAGCTTCCAAGTGTCAGCCTTCTTGCTCCAGCTCCTTGACCATTTTGTTTAGCTGTTCGGTATCTTACTTGCATGAAAAATGTTCTGTATCCAGAGTCACTGTACCTGCCAATATATCTTTCTATAGTTAGCTTTATTAGAATAACATCATATAATATTTGATCTTACTTTCAGAGACAATATGAGAATTCTGAATTATTTCCTGACCCTTTCCAAAAGGTCTAGGCATTCTGTTCTGTTTCTAAAGGGGAGAGATGGTAGCACTAGGCTAAAAGTGCCAAAGCACTCAATGCAGCACCATCAATACACACCATGATGTCTGCTTCTCTTGTTGCATATCGGAGATTAGGGTCCAGCCAGTACATGACCGATTTCACTTGTTCAAAGTTCAGGAAGAGCACGAATACGAGGAAGAGAAAATACAGAACACTCAATCCTGTAGCAAAACAAATTCAGATGGAACAGTTGAATAATTATATTTTTTTGGGACAGATATCTGAAAGTCTGTATTAAAAGCATGTCCAAAATCAACACATATCGATCATATATTGCATGTATTTCAATTACAATGGATCAAGAAACAAAAACAACATAGCAATGCTTGTAATTTCTAAAACCTTTGAGGTCATTCTACCCTGCATGCCTTCTCTCATGGCTACATGCCTCCCTCCCCCTCACCAAAGGGAGAATTAAACAAAAGCAATAGCAGTTGCAAACATTTTAGTCTGGGGGCCATTTTTAAACACTACCAGAGCTTGGAGAGCCATGTATCCTCCCAAAACCTTCCTGCAACAAATTTTTTTGCCCCAGAAGCACAAAGCATGTCCCTCAGAACTCTTTGTGGGATATGACTTGACATAAACCTTATAATTACTCAGGTACAGTGGTGCCTTACTTTACGATTGCCCCGCATTATGACAAAACAGCGTAACGGCAATCTTTTTGCGGTTGCAAAACGATGATCTGAATGGGGGAATTTCGCTTTGCGATGATCAGTTCCCTGCTTCGGGAACCGATTCTTCGCAAAACGACGTTTTTTGAACAGCTGATTGGCGGTTTCAAAATGGCCACCAGGTGATTAAAATGGCTCCCCGCTGTGTTTAGGGACGGATTCCTCACTATACAGGCAGTGAAAATGGCCGCTGTATGAAGGATCTTCGCTGGATGGTGAGTTTTTACCCCACTGGAACGCATTGAACAGGGTTCAATGCGTTTCAATGGGGTTTTTATTTTCGCTTTACAATGTTTTTGCTTAATGGCAATTTTCCTGGAACGGATTATCGTCATTAAGCGAGGCACCACTGTATCTAGTTTAGGCTTTAAGAGGTCTTTTGAAGAAACAGGTCACTTTCTAGTTTAAAAAGAGAGAGAGTCTAAACAAGCATAAGGATTTGTTTTTGTTTTTTTGCAAACTGCACGCCATGCAGGGCTTGTAGGAGACACAACCTTCAATTTGGGGGCAATGTTTTGAGATTCACAGAGGTCAGGGGATACATGGGGGCATCCTGGGGGCACTGGGGGCTACATATTGCCCAAGGACTGAAAGTGGTCCACACTTTGCTCGTCTCTTTCATAGGATCATGAGCTTACCACCCACATTATCTGAATGGTTGATCAATGCACTTTAACACATGTGGTAGTTCTGGTAAGTTGTTACCCCAATCTAATGCTACCACTACAAAGGCAAGTTACAGTCACAAGGTCACAATAAATGCAAGCATTTGGAAGAAAAATTCTAAAGCAGTAGTCAAGAGGTCTAATCCATCATTCAGGAAGCAGATGTGACTTTGAATAGATTTTTGAAGGGTATCCAAATGCTTCATGATGGAAACTCAGCTGTAATCTTAACAAGCAGAATGTCTGCAGCTGCTTCAAGTGCCTACAGTTTATAATTAAACAGGGCATCCTTTAGATTTTTTTTAAAAATACCTTGGTCCCTCAGCAGCCCAAAGTATCTCTGGAACTGCAGGAACTTTCCTCCTGTCTTTCAATAGGCTAAATCTCAAACATATTTGCAGAGAGTTAACTGAAAAGGTGGAGGGGAAAAAAGCTTGCTGTGCCATCACTTCACCCCACCTTTGGACATGTGTAGTGAGCGAAGAATATTCAACTCTTGTTCCCTCTCGGTTAATTTATACCAAATGCCTCCTTTCACAAGACCACAGGGCTAGTAGGGGTGTAGTCTAGGCTAAGATTGAATTTATTAAGTTTAGAGAAGCCCTGTGCTATAACAGTGACATTTTAAAACAGATACAATTTCCTATCAGTCGAAAATCTAGCTCTTAGAGCCATCTAAGGAGGTTCATTAATGAGTTCCCAACAGAAATCTGTCAGGCTCTCTCTTTGTCTCTCTGTGTGGTTTTCATCATAAACTGAATATATATTTATCACAGTGGGTGTTTCTACTGTATGAACCTGACAAATTTAATTTTATTTACTTTCCTATTTAAAATAATGTTACGGCACCTATATCAGTGGTTCTTAACCTTTGTTACTCGGATGCTTTTGAACTGCAACTCCCAGAAACCCCAGTCAGGACAGCTGGTGGTGAAGGCTTCTGGGAGTTGCAGTCCAAAACTCCTGAGTAACCCAAGGTTAAGAACCAGTGACCTATATGATATAGAAATCCTTACAAGTTAATTCATAAAGAAAAAAACCCTACAGTACCAGAATAACATTTTGTCTATAATAAAATGGTTACTGGTCACCTACAAAGAGTAAAATCATGGGGCATGTATGTTTTCAAAGAAGCCTCACCGCTTTACTAATTAGGCCTAAGTGTTGAACTTAGTCCAAACAATAAAATAACATGCAACATATTTTACTCCTGCTATTGTTAGTTGTGGTTTTTGCTAATCAGCTGTATTTAATATCCTTTATTATTATTTTTAGAAATTGTTTCTTTTTGTTTTAATTTTTATGAATTATATTGTATAGCATTACAATTATGCTAAATGATAATCTGGGAAGTTTTGAAGGCAAAAAAATAAACCAAGACACTAATTAATTTTCTTAACCAAAAATTCCAAGGAAAAATTACCATATTCCCAAACAATGACATTAGGGTGGAATTTAGCAATGTGTCTGACTTCTCTAGACAAGCAAAAACTTTGATCATACAACTTGGTAATAGAGGATATCCGGGGAGAATTTTGTAGCAACCTATACATAAGGCTGAATAGTGGTACTGAGTACTTAAACTAATATCTCAAAATGAAAATGGTTCTTTTTATTTTCAATGAGTATAATGGGAAAATCCAAAAAGAAATATTGAGACAGCAGATCTTCTATCAGAGATTTGTAGTTCTAAGGAAAGCCCCCTTGTCCTCAAATAGGCTCCAGCCAAAGAGAAATGCTACTCTACAGTAGCTTTAAGACACATAGCCCATATAATATCTGATGTGGATATAATTTTTCAGACTACGGGATAATATTCACTAGCAGTTTCTGATGACATTGCCACCTTAGTCTGTTTTAGCATGTACAGTGGTGCCTCGCTAGACAGTTACCCTGCATGACAGTTTTTTCGCTAGACATTGACTTTTTGCGATTTGCAAAACACTGATTCCTATGGGGGAATTTCGCTGGATAATGTTTGGTCCCTGCTTCGCAAACCAATTTTCGCTAGACAACTATTTTGACAGCTCCCTCCGCGCTCGCAAAACGTGTGTTTTCGGGACCTAAGCTTCGTAAGACAGCGATTTAAACAGCTGATCGGCGGTTCGCAAAGCGGCTTTTCTATGGCCAGTCTTCACTAGACAACGACGATTCTTCCCCATTGGAATGCATTAAACAGGTTTCAATGCATTCCAATAGGGAAATTGCTTTTCGCTAGACAATGATTTCGCTAAACAGCGATTTCAGTGGAACGGATTATCATCTAGCAAGGCACCACTGTATAGCCAAAGTAAAAGCTAAAGAGCTGTGGCATTTTAAACATTGTCTGATTTATTTCAGTCTGAGCTTTAGTGGATCAAGAGAATCTTGATCCACAAAAAATTACATAGAAATAAATTGGCTGGTCTTCAAGGTGCCAAAACCCTTTTCTTTCTATTTATGTTATATGTAAACATTGTAACATCAGTTCTAATTGTATTAAACTTTGAGGATTTATCAATTTAGTAAACAAAAAGAGATATGTACTGAAGAATATAATTACAATATAATTGCAATATAACATATTTAATTTATATCACAGAATGTTCCATGTTCTCCTGTCAGTAGGGATAGCTATCAGGATGGTTAAACTAAAAATATATGAAGATAAAGGCAATAAAGGCTTCTGGCTAAGGACATTGCAGAAAGTGACTGGATCCAGAGTTCAGCTTGAAAAGAGACTTGGGAAATATCTGGGGTTTATTCTCTACAAATACTGGCCACGCAAAGTCTTAACAAAGACATGAATTGAATTTCTGCATGTTAGCTCCCGTACTGAACCTTGCCTGTGTTTTCTGCTTACAAAGGTCAGGTTATTTTAATTATTATTGCATATAATTAATTGTTTCAATATGGTTATGATGTATGCTTTTTGAAATATTCTGGCAATTGTCATGAAACCTGTTCTGAAGGGATTAACCTTGAAAGTCTTTACATTAACATCTGCTGATAATCACCTCATGGCCTTGATATAAGGCCACCTGCAGCTGCCAGGCTGTCTGGTGGAAGTTACAACAACAAAGCTATTAGCAATACTGGAGGCACTACATGTTGTGCTTTCTCCTTCAAGCCTCAGACACTGGAAGACTGTAATGTGCTGATGACTGTAAAGTTCTTTTATTCAATAGAAGCTTGGCGGTGAGTATACTTAAGCCTATGTCGGGCCTGATATCTGAGCATGTCTTTCTTTACACAGCAATATTTCACTGTTTTATTATAGAGTACTGAAGAAGGTAAAATGCTAAAATACATTTGGCAAGTCTTATTTCCAAGTCATGATTGATCAATACATATTTGGTTTTAAGATCTATCTTTTAAGTTTTCCCCCTAAGTGGCATAGGTTTTTTCAAAAATATATGATTGATTGAAAATGTTTACACCCGCCTTTCTCCTCAAGAAGACCCAATGTGGCTTATAATATTAAACAATATAAAAACTGGAAGGGGAAGAGGGAAAAAAATCAGCCCCTTTCAGGCAGGCAGTTGTTGAGAAAAAGCTTGCCTGAAGAGAAACGTTCTTGCCTTCCTGCAGAAGGACAACAAAGAGACAATAATTACAGAAGTGATTAAATAAACAGAAGTATGTTTGAAAGAGAAAATATGTGATGCCCCAGAATCGTGTCTGTATCATTAAAAAGACTTACCAAAAACCATGCGCCAGATTGCAGGGTGTGGGCGAGTGAAAGGACCTGATGAGAGAAATGCTTGTTAGATGAAAAATTGCTAATAGATAAGAAAATATTGCAATAGTGGATCCAAACATAATCTGACTGAAACACAATTGTGCCAGCAACAATCAATTGTTGAAATGAACAGCTTTACAAAGTAGTAAAGGTTCTTATATAAACTACTAAAAAAAGTCTAGGATTTGAAAATCAACAGAATCTCATAAAATTTCATGAAAGAACTGTTCAAATTACTATGCTACTTAAGACTTGGTATAATGCTAAGGGATAGTCATAACTGCAATCATGATATGAAGATTTGCGTCTTTATCATCATGCAAGCAGGGGTCCATAGGGAGATGAGTAAGGCCATGATCCCTGTTTGGTGGGGACAGTAGAGGTGACGTTTAACTGGCAATGAATAACTTTTTATCACATTTTCCTCTCAAGTTTAAGACTTACAGAGGCTTACAAAGTACAACTAAAAATGTTAAAACATAATTAAACACAATGGCCAGAATCCTATCACATATGTCTGCAGGCATAAGCCAAAAGACATAAATTGCGGCAGCAAACTGCTGCTCATTAAGAGGTTTATGCTGTTACTCATCACACTTCAAGCTACGTAATTGGCGTGGAATGAAGGATACAAACCTCTACTTCTTAACTGATAGCAATTTGTTGCAGTAATTTACACCATTTCACTTGCATCAGTGTATGTAAGTAATAGGATTCTGGTTGTGTACACATTAATGAACTGGATCTTAAAATCACTTCCATAAAATTAAAAAAAAGCACAGCATTTGCCCTCCCATTAAAGATCCTACCCTCAATGGCCAGTCAGCTATCCAAAGACTGCTTGAGCAACAAATCTTTCTTTGCCTTCTAGTGAAAGGCAACAGAGAAGGGACTAGCCTGGCCTCCCTGCGAAGGGTATTCCATTAGATGGGAACCTCCACAATCAAAAGCCCCTACTAAAACAGAACAGGAGCGAAAGCACACAAGTAGAAACTATGAGCTTACCAGTGAAGTATCCATTACTATGATGAGCAGAGTCCATTGCCTATTTATGCACATGCGAGTGAAACTGCATTAAATAGCAGCAATGAAGAGTTGCTCATTAACAACATGCCAGGTATATTCCATGCCTGTTTCACAACCGGAAACGCAACTAGGGCCTTAGTAATCAACAGCAATTTGCTGCCACAACTTATCCAATTTCACCTCAGGATTCGTAAATCACCAACAGGATTCTGCCCACTGTGTGTTTGTATGGGAGGTACATAACTGGGAAAATGCTATATGCATGTCTGTGCACATGGATGGACTCTGTGATATAATGTACACAATTCTTCAGCAATCTTTTTCAATAGATATCATGATTCTCAATGTTTGGAGACATAAACAAATTTTACTGGATCTTACTTTTCCACACAAGAATCCATAACGGCAGTCACTTATATATCTGTCCCATTAACTCCGATTTCTGATATAGTGGTCAGATATTATCCCAAACTTGACTAAAGCCTGCTTATGGTATCCCATGGAGCTCAGTGGAAGATAACAAGAACTTGGCCCACTTCAACACAGTTTTGCTCCAGTAATTCCATTTCTTTGTGTGATGGGAAGATAACAGAAATCCCTGGCTAACTGGAAGATGTCTTTTAGTACACTAAGTTTTGTTTAGGGTCCTATGAAATCTAGTTCTAAAAGAAATGCGGGCAACAGATTAAAAACAATTGCTGAGAGCTAATTAAGGTCAATTCAAAGCAAATTGTTCTCCTATCACCTCTACCAGGAGATGTGCAAACAAGGGTCTTTTGTTATGTCCAGTCATAACATATGCTACATAACAACTAACAATCAAAATACACAGGGAGTAAGGCCCATTGAACCTAGTAGGGCTTACTCCTGAATAAACAAACATACACCCATTCTGTAAAAGACATATTTCCCCAAAGCATCTATGTTTCTTTGTTTCATTCTTGAGAGTTACTTTCAGTTCACTTTGAAACGGTTTCTTTTTCTGTTATATATTTTACGAACATGTTATGCAGATAGCAAAGGACTATGCAATGCACACTACTGGGTGAAACATTTGAGAGCTGGAGAGGTCACCTAAAACTTCTCATAAGTCAGACATTAGATACTGGATAGCACTATCAAGTGCCAGGCACACAGGCTGAATATGAGTGGAAAATCTTTCGTCTTGGGTACAACAAATGAAATCAATACCTTTTAGAGATACTACTAAGATCAAATACAAATCCAGATTATATGGCTCAAAGCAGCTTAATTCAAGGTATCTGAGCTTTCCTAACTCACAACACCCTGGGTTGCTGAGGCATTCATCCGCTTAGCTTCACAGTCTTTCCATTAAGCATTATTTATGTCTGCATTTACCCGATGCCTGGCTTCATAATGTATCATTCAGTGCCTGCCCTGTAAAGAAGCACCACGGTGCAAATTGTAAGTATTAGTGCAGGGCTGAAGATGCTACTGAATAACCAGCAGTTTGGATGATTGCTTTAACACGGAGGTCGTCAACGACCAGTCCGCGGCCCATTGCCGGTCCCTGGCTTGAGCCCGACCGGGCTGCCAAGACAAACCTCCCCCCGACACTCCCCCGCACACACTCCCCTTCCCACAGCTGCTTTGCACGCGCATGCCGGCGCTGGCGTAAGTCCTCTCTCACCCCTTCCCACAAGCCCCTGCGGGCGCAAAGCAGCTGTGGGGAGAGGAGGTTGTGCATGGGGGGCGGGGAGAGGTCTGTCTTGGCGGACCAGCCCGCCGGCGGCGACCGGGGTTGGCAAGAGCTGGGAGGGAGAGCAAGGCCCGAGTGCTCTCCTCCCAGCAGCAGCAGCGGCGATGGAGGTGGGGTGGGGTTGGCAAGAACCGGGAGGGAGAGGACGGCCCAGGTGCTCCGGGTGCTCTCCTCCCGGCAGCAGCGGCAGCGACGGGAGTGGGGGGTTGTCAAAAGCCAGGTAAAATAAAATAAAAATAAAAATAGACTCGTAGGCTTCCGCCGTTGCCGGCGGCACACACTCCCTCACCCCTTCAAGCATGCGCCCGCGCGCAGGAGTGGGGTGGGCGTGCGGGTGTGCAGGCACTCCTGTGCATGCGTGAAGCAGTGAGGGGACACGTGTGCGCCTATGGCGCGCGCACTCCCCAACCACTGTGCACGTGCATCGACGAGGACAAGCGCGAAGGGCCGCCCCACCTCCCTCAGAGACTCCCCTGGTCCGCACTAGTAAAAATGTTGGGGAACACTGCTTTAACACATCTCTGAAGCCCACAGCAACAACTTCACACGATGACACATTTCACTGGCTGCTACTCTTTTGTCCTGTAAATTTGCTACCAAGGCCAAGAACCAGGGAAGTTCTGAGAATCATAGCAAGGGACAGAGCCAATTTCAGGGGAGTTGGATCAAGAGCCCACATCAGCTGCCACAGTTTTCTGTACAAATATCATCCAAAGTTGTATGCCAAGCATCTTTATCAGCATGCTAAAAACTGAACCACTTTAGTAAATGTATATGCAGTACTTTGTTTGCACCTGCTTTCTCTGGACAAGTGCCAATAAGCCATCTGTTGCCAATGATAATGGCCACATATACCACCCGTTCCCATACCAGACACAATGAGTTGACTCTAAAAGTCCCAGTAGAAGGGGAGGACACAAGGGGAAAAAGTGAACAATGCGATTTGGTTAGCCAGGGTCCCTTCTACCCAGGGCCGAATGCTAAAAGAGATGGCCTCTTTTTCTAATGGTTATAATAGAGATAACAGATGCCTTTGGACACATCACAAGGCAGGATTCTCTGGAAAAGATACTAATGCTGGGAAAAAGTGGAAGGTAGAAGAAAAGAGGAAGACCAAATATGTGGTGGACTGATTTCCTAAAGGAAGCCACAAGCTTGAGTCTTCAAATGATGAGGGGATAGGAAACTTCCTCCCCACCCCATGTAGAAATAAGCGAGCCTAAAGGTCCCCAATTGTAAAACAAATCAAATAAATTGAAAAGACCAATCTTGTTTATCTTAAAAGAGAATGGTGGTATGTGTTGCACTTATTCACATCTTTGCATCACAATTTCATTAGTTCCAAAAACAGCCCTTCAAAATATTTTGGCACAGGGAATTACAGACATATCTCAGCTATTCTTGCTTTTGTCCTCTCTCAGCAACCATAGTACAGATCATGTGCTTATCTCCTGTGATCCTCTTGCATCAGGTAATTTTACATGGGGGAAGTTTTCATTGAAATTTGTATATAACATATACTTAAAATTCTGTTCTAAAAACCCAGGATCTACAGGATACCCTCTTGTGCTCATTATCATTCACAAAGTGACAATAAGCAAGGGAAAATTCCAGAAGCTAACTCCATTTTTCATCAGTTAACCACTTTTCACCCAAACACAAAGCAGGGCTGTTTTTCTACAAGTGTGAATGGTGGTGAGCACAAGAGGGCATCCTGCAGACCATATTGACTGTTGTCACTGGTGTTATCAATATTCAGGTTGTTCTTTGCTATGTAAAGCTTGGCATCCTTTTTCCTTACAGGCACTATGTTGGGCCATTTCTTGGTGTTTTGAATAATGGATACAGAAACACAATATGTAACCTCTAACTTCTTTTAGTTAACTACCCTACTGTCTTTTTGACCGTCTTCTGCCTTACTATGCATTTTCTTAATAATACTCAATGAGATTCAATTTCTTTGGAAAACAGGTAAAATAAAAGAAGCATACAAATACTTGTGGAACACACCAACACATGTAGAGTTACTTACCATTTGGAAAAGCTAGAACACTGATGATTAGAAAGAAGAAAATGACAGAGAGGATGCCCTTCCAAATATTATCTTCTGGGATTGAATCATTCCTAAAAGCACAAAAATAGTAATTAAAATCACAAAAAATAAAAATAAAACATTGTTTCCTCTCCACTATTAAAGGCCTAATTTGGCATTTTTCAAAGCATACCAGCTTTATATATATATTTCTGATTCAGTTTGCATGCCACCAAAATCTGCAAATTTATACAGTAGTTCCTTGCAATTTAGGTATCATAATATTAGAGTACTCAAGGATGTGCATTGTTACTAGATGGAAGAATCACTTAACCACCCACTCTGAGATACTAAGAGGTATTTACATAATGCAATCTATCTGTTAGCAGCCAATTAGTAAACATCTCTTGTAGAAAACTGTCTTCTACTACCTCACTTTTTCCAGACAAAAGGAAACTGCACCACTGTGCCTACTGAACAGGGTCACAAAGGGCACAGACTGTAAGTACAAAGCTATAGCTCTTATGTTGGTCTTAGATAAGTGAATGCTTTCTCTTTGTCTCACTTGGAAACAGTTAAGGCTAAGAAGAAGAGAACACAAGGACAGTATTTCAGAGCCAGAAAGGTATCTGAAGGGTAACCATCCATTCTTTAATATTGCATTCTACTGGATATTCTTTTTAAAATTTATTTTTAAATTATTTTTATTGACTCTAAAATACACAAAAAATACAAATCTAACAAATAAAAAACCTTAATACATACATACACAAGTGCCCCCTCCTGTGGACATTCTATAGCATTGGTGACACAGAAAGATGGTATAAGTGGTACAGGTATATGGAGTTTGTGGCACTCACAAACAGGACAAATAATGCTTCACATAGGGACTGAAAATAATTTTTTTAATACTGTAATAAGATTCTTGATGGAATTATTCATTTTGCACTTCCCAAGATTCTTGTGAGACAACCATAATTATGCACACATTTATGAGGGTTGTTCTGCGACTGAAGGAATAACATATGTATAAAATGATGTGTACCTTTTAACCATATGAACAGCTAAGGGGCTACACAACTGAAAACTTCAATGGCCTGAATCTGATAGTCCCTGCTGGTGCAGATCCATTACATCAATTTGACTTATGTAAGTGCTTAGCAACTGATTCAATTGGCCTACTCAGGTTTGGACTGACTACCCACTGAATCTAGGACATGTAACATTTAGTCAAAATGCACACAAAGTTGATTGTAATTATGTGTTGCCAAAACTTCCAATTTATGGCGACCTTTAGAGGGTTTCCTAAACATAAAGCACTCATAAACTTTTCTAATCCCTCCTTCTGGTGGTGCTCTGTGACTGTGCAGCTTGCCCAGGGCCACACCAGAGCCGGCATACATAAACTGACTAGTCAGATGTGTTCCAGGAGATTTTGCCTAGGGAGTCAAACTCCTAGCGCTTGACTCTGCACCCAGGAGCTCCGAGCCACTGAGCTACACCAGTTTACCACCCCTCACCAACGTTAGGATAATTAAGTAGGGAAACTGTGTACACATTTCCATGGAGAAAGAAAACAAAATGTCATAACCTAATAGAAAAAAAGAAGAGTGGGGTGGGATTCGGAGAAATGCAAAGTTGAGACTGATAGTTTTTCACACAAAGCTAAAGGACCCAAATACAGTTTCAGTACAAAAACCCACCACCAGACACAGTGCTTGAAGTACAGTATACTGTATATTCTGGATGATACATGGAACACAAATTGGCCACCAATGCAGAAGGTCATGATCATCCCAACATATGGCACTCAGCAGTGTATTGTCTCCTATTTTTCTAGGGAATACAGCAGTGTACCTCATCTTATCCTAGCTCTGCATTTAATCAATACTCAACATGAAAGATTAAAAAAAAACAATCCAAAAAGCAGACTCCCTTTATGACCTCCCATTCTTATTTAGTCAGGGAGAACTGAACTCGAAATATACCTGTAAATGTCAATGTATCTGACAGCGCATCAGGAACCACAAGTGGGTCACTGCGTAATCTAAAATGGGTCATCCCAGTGGGCTTACTTTGCTTTTTGCTGCTGCTACTATTTAGAAATAATTCTTCATTTAAGGAAGGGAATGGTTAGAAAAACAAGAATCACGATGGAAGAGGAAAAGGAGAAAGAGAAGTCATATACAACAGGAGAAACAAATCTCTCTTTAACTTTTATTTTTAAACTGAAAAAAAAAATAAGTGCCCATACACTGATTATGCCACAACAGATGAGGGAATCTGCATGAGTGGTGGTCAAATTGTAGCCCTCCACATGTTCCTGGATAACGTCCACCATCCCTCACTATTGGTTATGCTGGCTAGGGCAGAAGGGAGTACTATCTGACTTCTGGAAAATGGCACTCCCCTCACCAACAGCTCTTGTCAGTAGGTTTGATGGATCCAAACATAAATTTTGTGCAGTGCAGAATAATGAATGCAGTTAGTAGGGTGAGGCTAGCCCCGCCTTCCTCTCTCATTGCTTTGTTTTCATGGGCAACAATAAATCTGAAGGGGAGGAGTAAGATTTTCCAGTAGTTCTTGAAGGCTTTCATGGCCAGGATCCGATGATTGTTGTAGGTTTTTCAGGCTGCTTCACCAAACAGCCTGAAAAACCTACAACAACCATTTTCCAGTAGTCTTGTTTGAATGAAGAGCCTACATTCCAGCATTAACCCTTCCCTCTTCAGGTTCCTCACTGCTCACATGAACAAAACAATGCAGGTGAGTAGCAGGGTTAGCCTTTCTTTGTTAACCATGTTGATGATTCTGCATTACAGAACAAAAGAACAGGGATTAACTTGAACTACATATAGTTCATATAGATGTAGATCCTTAGAATCTATGTGATTCAAGTTAATTCCTGGATTCAACATTCTCAATAACAATAATATATTAGATAAGACACTTCTAGCCTTCATTCTCCAATATTAAAGGAAAATAAATGTGATGTGACAAATACTTTCTATTTAGTATAGAATATTTTATAAAATCATAAGGAGTAGGAAGGCATTCCAAGAATCATCTAATTCAATCCCTGCCAATGCAAAATTCCTTAGGTAGAGCAGTGTGACAATGAAACCAATTATCTCAGAAGATGATGAGCACTCCTACACTGGAGGTATTAAGGACAAAGTTAGAGAGCCATCTGACAGATATACTTTAACTTGGATTCCTGCATTGAGTAGGGGGTTGGTCTCCTTCCAACTCTATTATTCTACGACCCTAACAGATGGGCCATCCAACATCTGTTTGAGAACCTCCAAGGAAAGAGATCTCAGTCTTCCAAAGTAGTCAATTCCACCACTGAACAGCTCTTGCCATCAGGATATTCCTCCTAATATTTAGTCAGAATCTACCTTCCTGTAATTTCAATCCATTTGTTTGGATCCTATCTTAGAGTGACAGAAAACAATCTTGCTCCATCTTCCATGTGACAGCCCTTTAATTACTTGTAGATTGCTATCTCTTCACGTCACAGCATTCTCTTTTCCAGACTAAATACAGGTAACTCCCTCAACAAATTATCATAAGTCTTAGCTTCCAGACCCTCTATCCCCTTGGTTCCTCTCCTCTGGACGTACTACAGATTGCTCATATCTTTCTTAGTGGTGTCCAGAGGTGGACACAATATTTCAAGTGTGTTTGACCAAAGTAGAACACTGTGACAATATCTTACTAGTAAACAGATTTTATTGATTTACATATCTGTGAAGATTCTCAGTCAGCCAGGTGAGGTAATCTGGAAGTTGAGTCATGGCAACTAGACTTTTTATTAGGTTGTAACATTTGGCTACTCATCCAAATAGCTTCTTCGGTCTGAGGAGAGTCGGTAGGAGACCCCTGATATATTCTCCATATTGGTTTCACTTCCCTTTGGTCTGACAATGGGTGGAGAAGGACTACAGAAGTGGGATTTTCACTCTGACCCCAGTCCTTTGTCCATCCAACAAGCCTATTCAGACCAATGGGAAGTGAAATCAACGTGAAGAATATATCAGGGGTCTCTTACCAACTCTCCTCAGAAAGGAGAAGCTGTTTGGATGACTAGCAAAAAGTTTCCACTGAATAAGAAGTCCAGTTGCCAAGACTCAACTTCCAGATATTCATTTACATATTTAACATCTGTTAGGAAGAAAACGAACTGCCATGATTTCTCCAGTAAACTACTTTCTCTACCACATATGGCCAACATTTGTGCAGAAATTAGTATAACTATTGTTTAAATTTCTGCACAATTAATTAATACATGGCTTTTTTCCTGCATTACATATAGTATAAACAGTGACTGTGATTATAATTACCCATACTTACATATTGAGAGGAAAACTGTAATGTACAAGTGATATGCTACTATATATAATCTGATTTCTGAAAATTACAACCTCAAGATACAGTACAAGTAATTGTATTCATTAAGCCACACTGTACCCACAGCTCTTGAACAATAGGCACAGAATAAATGGCAACTATATTTGCATGACAGTGTCAGACTCCATTTTTTTCAGGAGCGATGTTCCAAACACCTACCAACTAATGCTATCGGGTACTTTAACAAAACAAAACTCATTTTTCCATGATTGTCTTTATGAACCCCAGAGAGACGTTATTGTGAGCAGACAGACTTTGACATTCCGGCATGGGAAGAATTTCAGAAGCCTCTTTTATCATTAAACATTTTATCTGAGCAGCTAACATAAAATACATATTGAACTACCAAGTCCAAACCAGTTCTGTATAAAACAGAATCATCATCTGTGAAAGAAATCCTAGCTCAGAGGCCTCTTTAACACTCTTCTCCATGTCTAGTTTTATGTTCTCTTCAGCCCTTTCATCCTCTCTGCAAACATCCCCATTCATTTCATCACTCCTTATCTTTCCCACAACCACCCTTCTGACTTCATTCCCTCTGTCTAGCCTACTGGAGAAAACAGAGCTTGTCATTCTTTTCATCTGGAGTGGGAATGGGTGTGTCTGCTTGTGCCAAGAATCAAGGATTCAAATTTTAACCATTTATTGCAAGGAAACCAGGGCCTTTGGATACAACACACACTCTAGAGACAGCTACACACATGAAACCATACAAATCCAGTGGTGTTTGTTACAAGTACTGTGCTCTTAAAAGGGCAGGCACGCCTCTGAGAGCAAGTCTCACCAAGTTTGTGGGCCTTAAATCTGAGTCAACAAGCCTAGGATTAGGCTGTAAGAGGAAGGAGATTGCTTTATTACTATTGCATCTCCAAGTCCCTTTCCTTTCACCTCAGTAAACGAGGGTTAGACCAGAGCCAAGGTTAGGGCACCCAGCGCCTTCAAGGCCATGCTCTGCGACAGGATCAGCACCCCGATGCTCCAGCCCTCTGGCCCCTTTTCCCAGGCTCTTACTCCCTGGAAAGCTCCACTCGAGCGGCACAGCTCTGCATTACACCCGGGCCGATCTCCTCCAGCCTTTCCTCCCCTTCCTGCGCCTTTTGCCCACCGACCTTTCCTATCCCTGCCGCCCCCCGCCGCCGCGCCGCTTGCCGCCCCGGGGGGAGGCGCGGAGCACCTGGTGAAGGCGAAGGCCATGAGGCTGAGCACCGTGAGGCTGAGCAGGGTGATGGTGTGGGGCCGGTAGAAGAACTCCAGGGTGATGTCCTCCACCTGCTGCTCGTTGATCATGCGGAAGTGCAGCCGGTAGTTCACGTCGTCCTTGCTCAGAGTCCGGCTCCCCCCATACGACGCCATGGCTCCGCTCGCCTCTTTTTTTTTCCCCCTCGGAGCGGGGGGGGGGACGGCGAGGCCCCGTTGCTTTCGCCTCAACCTGGCCGCGGTCGGAAGGGAGCGAGGGAGGGAAAGGAGGGCGGGCGGCCACACCGCGGCGCCGCAGCAGCACCACCACCAGCGGCTGGCGGCCCAGGCAAGGCTTGAGGTAGAAGAGGAGGTGCTACGGAGGGGCCGGGCCTTGCTTTGCCGCCGCAGGCCGCGGGGAGGTGCCGCCCGGCAAGACTCGCCTTCCTCGCTTGCGTCAGAGGCCCTCGCCGCCTACGGGGCCAAGGGGACCGGCGTGGGCCTTCCGAGGGGAACAGGGGCGGGAACCGGAGGAGAGCCACGCCGCGGCCTCCTGCGCGCCCAGGTAACCACCGGTCGCCGCGCTCTCCTGCAAGGGCCCCGCGCCTCTGAAGCCGGCGGAACGCGGGAGCGAACCCAGCCCTGGCGCTGGTCCTTCTCCGGAAGACGCCCGTCGAGGAAGAGCTCGTTTTCTGAGGCAGCGGCGGAGAGTCGCGGCCGCCCCTCCATGGTTTCGCCCCCGAGGGATGTTTATTCTGTGCCAGGTAGACCTGAACAGGGTTGTGTGCCGTCGGGTGGTGGGGGACGTGTTCCCCCCCAAGGCAGGCCTAGAGAGGCGAAGCTCTTGGGATGGGGCACGGAAAACAATGGGGGGGAACTGTGTTTTCCCCGGTTTTCCCCCCATAGCCGTTTCATGCGGCTTCAGAATTTCTAGAAATTTTACATCACTACAGGCGTCCTAGATGCCCTTGTTCAAGAGGGCTTACTTCCTAATAGAGTTGTGCAGGTTTGTGTTTTTCGACTACAATGCCCAAAATTTCTCAGAGGCTACCGCTTTGCTTCGAAGTAACGTCTCAAGATTGTCTCCATCTTCTGACAGGCATAAGGATGAACTCCGGTGCGCGCTTACTTGGAAATAAGGCTTAAGTGCCAAGCAGCATTTTTGTTCTGCAGTCCTTATGCACCGTAATTGGAAGTATACTTAATTCAACATAACAGTTAAGATCTTATAAACATTTTAAAAATTGGGTTGCAGAGCTCTCCCAATCATTATGAAACCCTGAAACAAGGCACAGATAATACCTTTATTAGGGTGTGAATATGAAGGAGGCGTGCTGCACAACTCTTACTCAGGCTGGACACTGCAGAATTTGAGGGAGAGAAGAGAGAAGGGGAAAAGTCAAAATATATCCTGGCCAAAAGTTGAGGCTTCAGGATCTCTAAAGCAAAATCCTTCGATGGAGATTGCAAGCGGGTAGAAACTTTGGGACAATGGGTTTCACATGTGGATATAGAATCAGTTTTGCTTTATAAATTCTGAAGCCCCAGGATGTACAGTACATTTACATTTCTCTTTGTCTTCCACCAGTGGGACGTGGTGGCGCTATGGGCTAAACCTCAGAAGCCTGTGCTGCAGGGTCAGAAGACCAGCAGTCATAAGATCGAATCCACGCGACGGAGTGAGCTCGAGTGAGCTCCCGTCGCTTTGTCCCAGCTCCTTGCCATCCTAGCAGTTCGAAAGAATGTAAATGCAAGTAGATAAATAGGTAAAACAGCGCTCCCTAGTCATTCTGGCCACGTGACAACGGAAACTGTCTTCGGACAAGCGCCGGCTCTACGGCTTGAAAAACGGGATGAGCACCGCCCCCTAGAATCAGACATGACTGGACTAAAAATGTCAAGGGGAACCTTTACTTTTTGTCTTCCACCAAGTGGAATCAGGGAAAACTCAAACACTTACCTGTTTTTCATATTACGATGGTCATATTTTGAAAGCATTGCCCATTTTTGCTTTGGGAATTTGTTTTAAAAACCGACAGCCTCCCCCCTTTTCTGCCTAGTACTTATGCTTTTCCTTCTCTTGCCCACTGCCCTGTCTTTCTCTATTTGTTTTCAGTGTCCAGAATTAAAAATCTTTGGGAGATAGACAAACAGATGTTTTAATTATATGTAGGTATTAAAATTAAGATTGTATGTATAGAAGGTATAACAGTAAATGATTCAAGCTTGCAATTAAGTGTATATGGTTTTTTACATGTTTCTTATGAATACAGTACGTATCTTTGTTTGTGGTACCTTGAAAATGTAAGAGAAATAGATTCTCCTTTCTTGCTTAGTTCTCTTTGCCGCAGGAAATAAGGTATAGTCCTTTCCTCTATTTTATGTCCTATAAATTGGGACTGATGACTATAGGGGAGTCTGGCTGGGACATGACTTCAGAAATATGCAATGAGGATGATCCCTGATGTTAGTCCTAGTGGTATATTCCAAGATTATGATCAAAGGATTAGGATCATTCACCATGATTTGTATTGCTGTTGGATCCAGGCAGCTGGAGGAGGGTGGGGGGTTTTAAGTAAAAAAAAGGGGGGATCCTGTTGCATGTTTTTTAAAGCACATGAAACCACACTTTGGGTCTTGAGGGGCCACATGTGGTCCATGGCCTATACTTGCTTAGTCTTGCTCAAGACCAGTGTTATCAATCAGGGTAGAGAACATTTTTTTCTTTAGAGAACCATGCAGTGGGTAGAATCAGAGCCGAATCTGATGTACAATTTAATAAAAGGTTCTATATGTCACCCCTCTCTCTGTTCAACCCTGTCCATCTTTTTCTGCCACCCCTCTCTGCAGACTTATATAAAAGGGGTACAATGGACAATTGGAAATTTCCTACTTAGAATGATATAATAAATTCTAAATCAGTGACTCTTGCAGACTCCATTTAAGAAGCTAAACCTGGCCCTCAACAATGGCCATTAAATTTTAGGGACTTTAATATAAACATACAATTTTGGAACTATCCATGAAAACCTGGTGCAGAAGAGGAATTAGGAAGACAAATTATTATTGAAAGCTCACTTTATCTTTTTTTTTCTTAATGGCCCAGTAAAGGTATTGCCTGTTCCTGCATTTGTATTGTTTTGAGGATCATACGGTCTTGTCCTGATTTTATCCATACACTTAGATTTTTCTTCTATACTAATGAAATTAGCTCACTGTTTCCATGAAAGTAACGAGGAGATACTTACCTGGTCTGAGACATTTAACTGCTTGAGGCAATGGACAAGGTTACTCCTTGGCTAGCTCCATGTGCAAAAGCCATGTAGACTGCTAACTGAGTCTTACCGTACTTCAATACTGGGGAAGTAGGACAGGCACATAGTGCACTCCACTTTGTTCTCCAGCACATTGCCACTGCACCCCAGCATCTGTGCCTCACTCTGGCTAACAGTAGGGCTGAAGCTCTGAATACAATATTGTTTTTAATGGTTCTGTGACATCTCTTTGTCATGGTGTTTTATTACAGAGCACCTTCAGTAAGATGGCTTCATTAGTGCGACAAACATCTAGATGTCATTTCTTGCTAAAGACATACAATATTGTGAACAGTACAGAACAACTGGGAAGACAGTCCATCAAAACATGGACATATTCTCTGGAACAATGGGGTTTCCCATTGCTTTCACCTCAAAGAAGAAGTCGCAAACCAGTAGTGAAGAACCCAAGAAGTTTTCTTTTTGATAATCACATAGAGTTCTGCAGTTCAAGTGTTGAACCAGATCATATTCCTGAAAATAAAACACTATCTTCTGTTAGTAAATTGGAAACTCAAACAGAACCTTGTTCAGATACTGAAGAAGGTAAGTGATGAAAAAATGTATGAGAGAGTAATGAAAATAGTTGTGGTTCTCATTTCTTCTGCATTTCATTTTTTTTTTTGCATTTTTTGCTGGTGATGACATTGGAATTATTGGATTAGGTTTACAAATTATTGAAATTATTGTACATCTTTAAACCCTTAAAGGTTTGGTCACATCTTCCGTTCATTTTTTTAAAAAAATTATTTACTTGTGGCTAAGGGGATGAGCCTTGCATTATATTTCTGACACAGTGGTATATGTGATTGTGTAAATGGGTATTCACATAAAATATAGCATAAAATTGGTTACTCTGGTAGTGATAGCTTCATGGTAGTATCCTGTTTTATATTTATAAGTACAGAACTCCAACTACATAAGCTGCTCTTGCAGTCTGAGCATGTACCACTCATGTGTGATTGTGTGACCTGGTCATGTTGCTATGGCAGTTTTCACAGATGAAGTGCTATATGTTAAAATATTGAACAGAGTTCCATGTTGTACTTAGATGGAAATGCCCTGATTTGAATTTTTTCTCAGCCATAACATTCATTACCTCTTATTCAACTGGTTATGTTCTCTGTACCTAATCTATCTCACACAATTGTTGTGAGAATAAAATAGCAACGTATGTCAAGCTCCTTAGAGAAAGGGGGGGAGGTTAAAAGGCCATAAATACATAGAATAAGATATTATTATCCCAACCTGCTGTAGTGGATTAGCAGGAACATATAAAATAGAGCACAGTCTTATTATTTTGATGTTTTTGAACAATGAAACCTCTATTGGTTTGATGCACATACTGGGATGTTTAAAATAACCCTAAGCATTTGCAGAGGTTTTTTCATCTCAAACCATGATATGTTTAGCTATGATTGTATAAACTGGTTTGTGGGTCTATAGCTATAGTACCATTATATTCCTTATAAGAATAACAAAGGCATTGTTTTTCTTACCTCTGCTCCTCCTTTCTGAACAATCACAGAGCCATATCAGATTTCTGTTGATGCTCTTGGCATCTAGGATATCACAGTCTAGGAATGGCTATGTTTTAGTGTGCTCTACTCATACCATTTTCCCCTGACCTGCACCCCATTTTGGTTTTGTAGGTCCCCTTGTATTACAAGTGCATGATGGTGGCTTATGACTGCTTATCTTATTATGATAAGATGGCTAGTGTTCATCTGGGGAAGTAAAAATTATGAGTCAGTAAAAATGGTGATGTTTCAGGTACCATCAGACCCTTGGAGGCATTTCCAGTTTAATGCCAAAGCATGGCTTGGTGTTACAAACACAAGTTTTGGGCCCTGCCTGCCCTTTGACCTCTCATTGGAAGCTGCCAGACTCAATTTGTGTTATGAGAGTGCTGTGCACTATAGGGAGGTATACTGTACAAATTGAATAAATAAATCTGTGCAATAAAATAGTTTGCCATTTTGTTTACAGTTTGCTAGAATTAACAGAATTGGAAACTGCTTTGGTTAAGTAGTAAATTATAGTTTGCTTCTTAGTGAAGTTTCAAATCTCAATATATACAGTTGTGTTCAAAATTATTCAGCCCCCACTGAAATTGAATGTTTTGGCCATTTTGACATTGATTTTGATCATTCAGTCATCTTGCTTACATTTACATGAAAGAGGCACTTGTAGGTCAGAGAAATATAACCTTAAGTTTATAATGAAATAACCACAAATGTCTTTTCTGTGCTCACATCATTATTAGTTTTTATTCAACCCCCAAGTGACATTCAATCTTAGTACTTAGTACAACATCCTTTTACAGTTATAACAGCTTTTAAACGTGAAGAATAGCTTGACACGTGTCTTGCAGTGATCTACGGGTATCTTCGCCCATTCTTCATGGGCAAAAGCCTCCAGTTCAGTCAAATTCTTAGGCTTGCGCACTGCAACTGCTTTCTTTAAGTCCCACCAGAGGTTCTCAATCGGATTTAAGTCTGGTGACTGCGATGGCCACTCCAAAATGTTCCAGCCTTTCCTCTGCAACCATGCTCTAGTGGACTTGGAGGTATGCTTGGGATCATTGTCCTGTTGAAAGGTCCAACGTCTCCCAAGCCTCAGGTGTGTGACGGACTGCATCACATTTTCATCCAATATCTCCTGGTACTGAAGAGAATTCATGGTACCTTGTACACGCTGAAGCTTCCCTGTACCTGCAGAAGCAAAACAGCCCCAAAGCATTATTGACCCTCCGCCATGCTTCACAGTAGGCAAGGTGTTCTTTTCATCATATGCCTTGTTCTTCCTCCTCCAAACATAGCGTTGATCCATGGGCCCAAACAGTTCTAATTTTGTTTCATCAGTCCACAGAACACTATCCCACAACTTTTGTGGTTTGCCCACATGACTTTTGGCATACTGCAGTCAATTCTTCTTATTCTTGGGAGACAGCAAGGGGGTGCGCCTGGGGGTTCTGGCATGGAGACCTTCATTACGCAGTGTGCGCCTTATTGTCTGAGCTGAAACTTCTATACCCACATCTGACAAATCTTTTTTCAGTTCCTCAGCAGTCACACGGGGACTTTTCACCACTCTACGCTTTAGGTAGCGCACAGCAGTCGAAGTCAGCATCTTCTTTCTTCCACGACCAGGTAGCATTTCAACAGTGCCCTTTGCCTTGAATTTGCGAATGATGCTTCCTATGGTGTCTCTTGGTATGTTTAACTTCTTTGCAATCTTCTTATAGCCATTGCCCTTCCTGTGAAGACAAATCACCTCTTCTCTTGTCTTCCTGGACCATTCTCTTGACTTCACCATGTTTGTAACCACACCAGTAAATGTCTAGAAGGAGCTGAGTATCACAGTCATTTTAAAGCTGCCTAATTGGTGCTTATTATGCTTGATTGGTGCTCGGTGACATCCAAAGGTGTTTTCAATACCTGATCGAAAACACCTGAATGAACCTCTCTTCTTCAGAGTGGTAGTCTTTAAGGGGTTGAATAATTGTGGCAATGAAGAAACCACAAAAGAAACATTTACTACTGTATTACATAAACAATTGATGTTATTTTAGTTGCATTTGGTTCTTTAAAACGTCCTTGTAGGATTTCATTCTGAATACAATTCCAAATGTACACTATAATCCCTAAACCCCTTTACAGCATTGGGGGCTGAATAATTTTGAACACAACTGTAAGGAGTATGGGTCAGGGAAAGTTCAGAATAAGGTCAGGCCTGCTCATACTTTGAACATCAGACTAACCAGTTCTGTTTCCTGCGCTATATTGTTGTTTCAAATCTTGTTCCATACCTCCACTGGACTTCTAGAACATAAACTTTAATAGATTAGAATTCATGAAGACATATATTATTTTGGACTTCTAAGAGTCTATGAGACTGCTTGGTTTTTCGCTATAACAAAAGTACCCATCTGGAACTGGTGAATTAAAATTTTTGCATAACCATAGACTGTTTGCAACAATGACTCCACCTTCTGTTGCTTCATATATTTTGTCACGTCGAGCAGTAACACTATGCTTGCTTTTGTAATTCATGCAAACTTGAAGGTAAATGTAAGACAAAAAATTAATCATCTGTTTAAAGCATGATGCAATCAGGATGAAATGTAGTTTGTAACATAACAGTAACTTGGAGAATTTATAAATGGACAGAAGTGAGAAATGGGCACATGACTTCTAGTATATTAAGATGTGAGAGACAGAAGTTCTTGTGTAACCGAAAAGGTTGTGGGCACGTAGACTCTATACACTGCTCCTCATTATTAAATAAACATGACATTTCTATAGACCACAGGAAATATTCTATGTATTTTAACCTTTTCCCTCTTTAGCTTCTAGTTTGTGTCCACAGATTCACTTTGATGCTTTAACTGATGTATATAAAAACATTTCAGTGAGAAAAATCCTTTTGGTATAACTTTGCACTGGCATCACCCAAATCAGGCATTGGAAACATTATTTAAACTCATGGAAACTGTCCCATTCCTCTCCCCACTTTCCTGTGGAAACCTTTGGGAGTCTTGGGACAGAAGCCTTTAACAGTAAAAAAAAACCACTGCTCGTTTGCCAGTAGCAGTCCCAATCTGCCACTTTTTTTACTGTTAAGGTAAATCTTGAGGTTCGCAAAGGCTTTCCCAAGGCAAAAGGGAGCTCTGAAAGCTTGGGATGGGTGTGGGAAACTTTCCATGAGTTAAATTGAATGTTTTCAGTACCCTGTGTGGATTATGCTGACATAAAATTATGCAATAGGATTTTGCCCAAAGTTAGAAAAGCTATTGATTACCAGGATCAGTACTGAAACAAGATTTTCACTATTCCAGTGCAATCATTTTTTTTCAGTAACTAATTTTGTAATGTGTTCAACTGTTATTTCCAAAACTCTTGAATGCTTAGAATTATGACAACAATTAGAATAAAGATTCAGCACTGACCACTATAGCATTGGGAGCATTGTTTCTTTTTAAATGGACTTCCTCTTGAAAATGTGTTTTTTGTAACTAATTGCTAAACTGTGAACTAGCTGTTGCTAAGAAGTAGAAATACATTTAAAAAGCGGAGGCAGTCTTTGGTTTGCCAACTTTGGAGAATGATGTTAATTTTATATAAGTTACTACATGCAGAATTTTTTTTTCACAACTGTTTTTTTCCCTGTACTCTTAATGACTTTAGGTTTGGAAGAGGAATCATGTTTATCTGCCTTGGAAAAGATTTCAGAAGAGGAAGCCATTGATATCTTAGCTAAGCCACCACTTCCTCTGGCATCTTTCACACTTAAAGATTATGTTGATCACTCAGAAACACTACGCCAGTTGGTGCATCTAGGTAGGCATCTTTGAGATAGACTGAAAGCTCAGTAATATTTTTTTCTTTTTATATAATGTGTAATGCTATGTAGGCATATCAGCTATAGAGTAGCGTAATATGTAGAAAAATATGAGATACCTTTTTTATAAGGTGGGTGGTGTAGTTAAGAAGGTGTGTTGCCACTGCAGAAACATCTCCATGATGAGACTGTTATTGCTTGACATTGTTATTTTTGCCTACAAGCTCTTTAAGATGCAAAAACTGTGTGCTTATCATATTGAACTGCTGTCATCTGTCTGTGACAAGCATTCTGAAAAGAGTGAAACAAATGCACCCAATCATTCTTCAGTTCCTTAAATCTTGGATTTCAGGTTTTTAGAGCTACACAAATAAGATGTTAACGTGAAAAGCAACCTTTTGAGCTTTTCATGTATAGCTGCATGTCACAGCTCTCTGGTGCCACTGTTTAAATCTAAAGCTATGGGAAAGAGTTCATGGTGTAACTCTCAAAATGTGTAAAAATATGGGTTTGGATTCAGAGTTAGTCATACTTACAAATACTGTAGGTCTGGTTAAATCAATGATATAAATGTCTTTCATTTCAGTGGGTTCTAAGTACAGTGGTGCCTCGACTTACAAACTTAATCTGTTCTGGCGAAAGGGGAAAAAAGAAAAGAAAACCAAACAAACTGTGCAAAGCCCTTGAGAAATGCAAAAAAAGCAAAGCAGAAAGCAAACAAACTGTGCAAGACCCATCGGAATGGCCAAAAAAGCAAAGCAAAAAGCAAGCAAACCGTGCAAGACCCATCGGAAATGCAAAAAAAGCAAAACAGAAAGCAAGTAAACCATGTAAGACCCATCAGAAATGCAAAAAAAGCAAAGCAAAAAGCAAGCTAACCGTGCAAGACCCATCGGAAATGCAAAAAAGCAAAGCAGAAAGCAAACAATCCATGGAAGTCCCATTGGAAATGCAAAAAAAGCAAAGCAGAAAGCAAGCAAACCGTGCAAGACCCATCGGAAATGGGGGGGAACCCCAAAAAGCAAATAAATCACCCAAGACCCATTGGAAATGGGGAACAAAAACCCCAAAAGCGAGCAACCCCCCCAAGACCCATCACAGCATAGAAACATAATCCCACCTCCCAGCCCAAAACCACACTGCAAAACCCACCCAGAACAGCTTTTAAAAAGCAGAAAGCAAAGCGAAGCAAAGCATGCTGCTTATATACCGCCCCATTGTGCTTCAAGCACTCTCTGGGTGGTTTACAAGTTAATTATGCAGGCTACACATTGCCCCCCCCCACCAAGCTGGGTACTCATTTTACTGACCTCAGAAGGATAGAAGGCTGAGTCAACATTGAGCCGGCTACCTGGGATTGAACCCCAGATCTTGAGCACAGTTTTAGCTCCAATACAGCGGTTTAACCACTGCGCCCAGCAGCCCCTTACCTTACCAGGCAGTCCGAAGCTTCCTCCGATCGCACTTACTCTACCCGCTGGGGCGAAAGAGCTACAAAGAAGCAGTCTCTTCGCCACCAATGGTTAGCAGTTTGAATTCCCCACCTTTTTTTCCCCTGCCTCTTTTTGGTTGTAACTCAAAGCTCCAGCCGCAAGCCAAGGAAAATTTTTGTGGCCAGAGCTGGTTGTAACTCGAAATGGTCGTATGTCAGGACGTTCGTAAGTCGAGGCACCACTATATAGTTCAAGTCTGGATCTGACCTACTGCACACAAACTCACTGTTTGCCTGTGGCATGAAGAAATTAAAGTTGATTCCACTGAATCTTTTGATTAATGTGCTACAGGAGTTGATTTGTCCAAAGTGGAAAAACGTCGAGGTGCAGGCCAGCTTCTTTTGCAGTTGGACTTTGAAAAAGACATACAAAAAACCCTTCTATTCCTTAAGGATGTTGGTTTGAAAGATGATCAGTTGGGGACATTTCTTACTAAAAACCCTTATATTCTCAAAGAAGATTTGGAGGATCTACAGACAAGGTAAAACCAATCCAATACGTATACTATTCATGTATAAATCAAATTTTTATTGTTCAGCTTCTTTGTTCTTGGAATACAGAAATTTTGTGCAGCCTGGTTGAACTCTTCTCAGTCATATTTGTAAGGAGGGGAGAGTTAGTAATAACCAAGTGTTCATAACAGATAAATAAAACATCTACTATCCAAAAAAAAAAATCAGACCCATCTCAATGCACATTACTTTCAGATTAAATAATGCATGGTGTTTGCATATATTATTTTTGCTTTTTCTTAAACACTTTCCTGAAGCTGGTTAATAGGAGATCTTTTTTGCTATTTCATTTTCATTTCATTTTTTCCCTATGGCATTTACAAAGTATTTTGTTTCATGATTGTAGAATTCTCTTGGTGACAAGTTGATAGCAAGTATAAATGTTTATAAATGCTTTTAATAGTGAATATCAACTGAGCAAAATGACCACAAAGTTAATAGACAGTGTTTTTTTGAGGAAGGAGAGTTCAAATCCTGTGAAGAAGACATTAACCTACAGTGGATATAAAAAGTTTACACACCCCTGTTAAAATGTCAAGTGTTTGTGATTTTAAAAAAATGAGATAAAGATAAATCATTTCAGAATTTTTTTCACCTTTAATGAGACCTATGAACTGTACAACTCAGTTGAACAACAAACTGAAATATTTTAGGTGGAGTAAAGTAAAAATAAAAAACTGAATGGTTGCATCTGTCTGCACACCCTTAAACTAATACTTTGTCGAAACACCTTTTGATTTTATTACAGCACTCAGCCTTTTTTGGGTATGAGTCTATCAGTATGGCACATCTTGACTTGGCAATATTTGCCCACTCTTCTTTGCAAAAACGCTCCAAATCTGTCAGATTGCAGGGGTGTCTCCTGTGCACAGCCCTCTTCAGATCACCCCACAGATATTCAATCATATTCAGGTCTAGGGTCTGGCTGGGCCATTCCAAAACGTTTATCTTCTGATGAAGCCATTCCTTTGTTGATTTGGATGTATACTTTGGGTAATTGTCATGCTGAAAGATGAAGTTCCTCATCATGTTCAGCTTTCTAGCAGAAGCCTGAAGGTTTTGTGCCAATATTGACTGGTATTTGGAACTGTACATAATTCCCTCTACCTTGACTAAGGTCGTTGTCCCAGCTGAAGAAAAACAACCCCAAAGCATGATGCTGCCACCACCATATTTCACTGTGGGTATGGTGTTCTTTTGGTGATGTGCAATGTTATTTTTGCACCAACCATCTCTTTTGGTATTAGGGCCGAAAATTTCAACCTTGGTTTCATCAGACCATAACACTTTTTCTCACATGCTTTTGCTAGACTTCAGATGTGTTACTGCAAAATTTAGCCGGGCTTGGATGTTTTTCTTCGTAAGAAAAGGCTTCTGTCTTACTACTCTACTCCATAGCCCAGACATATGAAGAATATGGAAGATTGTTTTCACATGTACCACACAGCCAGTACTTGCCAGATATTCCTGCAGCTCCTTTAATGTTGCTGTAGGCCTCTAGGCAGCCTCCCTGACTGATTTTCTTCTAATCTTTTCATCACTTTTGCAGGGACGTCTAGTTCTTGGTAGTCACTGTTGTGCTATATTTTCTCCACTTGATGATGACTGTCTTCACTGTGTTACATGGTATTTCTAATGCCTTGGAAATTCTTTTGTACTCTTCTCCTGACTGATACCTTTTTAACAATGAGATCCCTCTGGTGCTTTAGAAGCTCTCTGTGGACCATGGCTTCTGCTGTAGGATGTGACTAAGAAAATGTCAGGAAAGACCTACAGTGGTGCCTCGCTTAACGAGCGCACCGTTTAACAGCGAATCTGCATAGCGATGCGTTTTTTGCGATCGCAAAAGCGATCGCATTGCGATGTTTTCAATGGCAAAACATCGCTTTGCGATGATCAGTAAGCATTTCACTTACCAATTATCGTATAACGATGTTTTAAAAACAGCTGATCGGCAGTTCCAAAATGGCCGCCGGGGAAAAAATGGTCACCCGCAGCGTTTTCACGCCCTTTCCTCGCTTACCGGGCAGCGAAAATGGCGGCCGGATGGAGGATTTCCGCATAGCGGTGAGTTTTTTCCCCATAGGACCGCATTAAACGTGTTTTAATGTGTTCCTATGGGGTTTTTTCCCTGCATAGCGTCGAATCCGGATAGCAACGATTTTTTCGGCACGGATTATCGTTGCTATGCGGGGCACCACTGTACTTAGCACAGCTGATCTTTATTTGGGATTCCTCAGAGGCACTTTAAATAATGGCAGGGGTCTACTGACTCCTACTTAACATGAGTTTGAATGTGATTTTTTACTGCAGAACACAGCTACATCCCCAGTTATAAGATGGTGTGCAGACAGATACCACCATATTATTTCAGTTTTTTATTTTTACTTCCCTCCACCTAAAAGATTTCAGTTTATTGTACAACTGAGTTGTACAGCTCATAGGTCTCATTAAAGGTGGAAAAATTCTGAAATGATTTACCTTTGTCTCATTTTTTTACATCACAGACACTTGACATTTTAACGGGTATGTAAACTTTTTATATTCACTGTAGGTTTAAGGGTGGTTACACAAAAAATATTGTTAACAGGGAAAAATTTAAATGTTCTTTTCAGTGGAATGATTCTTGGATCCTATTTGATACAACGGATTATAAGAAAATAAAAAGATGGGAAAGTTGCCTAAGGACCCGTTTATCTTGCCTCACCCTTCCTCTTAAAGATTTGTTATTATTCAGCTGCTTTGACTGAGAGGAAGAGAAAAGTATTTTACTTAGATCTTAGTGTGCAAGGTAATATGTGCTTAGCATAATGCTGTTAAAACAGAATAAACTGGACCACATATATTTATCTAAAGTGTCAGAATCTGCTTCTGAGAGGGAATGTAAAGCCAAGTAGTAAAAAAGATTAGCAGTTCTGTTGACCAAGCACAGGCATCTTGTGATAAGCTGTTCTGTCACAGCAATGAAATGATTGCCTATTATGCAAGACATCTTATGAGTGGGTGTGCTGACACCAAGCTCATTTTCATATAAACCAAACTGCTCCTTTCACACATGAGAGACTTGATTAATGGCAAGGTTTGGAGAAACTTACAGAAATATTCAAAAGGAAAGGAGAAAAAACCCAAAGAGCAAGGAATCCCCAGTCTAGTATGCCCAGTGGCCATGGAGGCCTGAAACACAGTTGGAGGAGGGAAATGGAAAGTCAAAGGTGGAAATGGAATGATAGGTTCTGAAATCAAATATGGCTCAAGAAACCCCAGCAGAGCATTTTTTTTTTTCTCTGCATTGGTCTGCCCTCATTTCCATTATATCTTTGTGGAACTGCAGCTGAGGACAAAATTGTTCTGAGCACTGTTTTCTGTCGCTGTATCCAGAAAGAAGACAGGAGGGCCTGGCGTGCCCTGGCCCATGGGGTCGCAAAGAGTCAGACACGACTGAACGACTAAACAACAACAACATCCAGAAATACCATTGCTAAGATGAATGGAGCTAAGTAAATTGAGAACAACTATATAATATTTCATAGAGCTGTATGATTTGTTTTGAGGAAGCAAATTTTAGAATAATAGGCTGTTGAAAAAACATTATGCATGTAAATCTGTTCTGTCTCTGGCTTGTTGCATGGGCAGAGATTGCCCCCTTGAAAGAACTGGGCTTCTGCTTGCACAAGGAGGCACTGGATACCTCCTTGGATAAGCTTGGAAAGTGTTAATGTGCTTGCTTGGTTCATAGACCAGAATTCTGCCCATAGTTTATGACATAGTTTTTGCTCCCCCCCTAAAAAAAGCATTTATGGAGACATTAGCCCTTCAGCTTTCATGCTTTTATATGCTTATGAGTAGCAACATCTGACTGCTTGTGCACAAGAAAAATTCCCCAGTGGATTTTGCCCATTGCTTCTTTATAACTGGATGTAGCTGATGGCCTCCATATGCTTTTAAAAAAACGTTCAGTTCTTTAGAGACATTTGTTTAAAATTAATTTTTGATTGTCAGTGTAGTAATTTTGTGTGTTTCTCTTAGTGTATAAGGTGTTTTAAATGATAAGATCATCTTGCCTGGTATAACTAGGCTGGTACTGATTGAATTGTTACGCTAGAAACCATTAAACTAATGCTTAAGAATTGTTTTGTTCTAGAATGTTTGTTTGCCTTTGATTGGAAATCATGTTTTTTTTTTCTTGTACCTACAGAGTTTTCTACCCTTTCGGCAGCTTTGCTTATAAATAATATGATAACATCTGTCATTTTGATACCTGAGCAATTGGTATAGCTGAGTAAATTTTGATCAATGTTATTTTAATTGGTTCTTTCTTTTTCTTCTCCAGAATAACTTATCTAACATCAAAAAAATTCAGCAAGGAAGCCATTACAGAAATGGTCTCAAGAGCTCCATATTTACTCCTTTTTTCTGTGGAAAGACTGGATAATAGGTTAGGTTTCTTCCAAAATGAAATTGGATTAAATACGCGAAAGGTACCTTCTTGTTTCTACTTGGGCGGTTTTTCATGCTCTGCTTTCCAAGTTTTGAGGGGACATACTGTAGAAAGAATTTCACAAGTTCCACAAGCAGGCAGCAGCAATCTCTAGCATCACAGGAACTGAATATATTGCCTCTGACTCTGCTGTCTTAGAGCAGTATGTAAGGGTTGAGCAGACAGTACAGGGACATGCATCCAGACTGGTCAGGGGCACACAATAAACATTGAATTGTTACATATTCTACTGAATGAATTTTAGATTTCTAGTAATTCAGCAGCGTGGGTAAAAATCAATGATTTTTTTTAAAAAATCAAATTGATTTAAGTCATGATTTTAAACAATTTATATTTTGATTTAAATTGTCAAAAAAATCTGATTTTTAAAATTTTAATTGTGATTTAAATCAAATCTACTTTGTAGCTCAGTGGTTTAGGTATGTGGCTGGAGAGCTAGAGGTTGGGAGTTCAATTCCCCACTGTGCCTATTACAAATAGAGCCAGCCTGTGTGGCCATAGGTAAGCTGCACAGTCCCAGGATGCCCCCAGAAGAAGGGAGTGGCAAACCACTTCTGAGTACAGTATTCTGTACCTGGAAAACCTTGAAAAAGGTCACAATTAGTCAGAGTTGATTCATGGTGGCAAGCACATGTGAATAATGTTGATATATAATAGTAATATATTAGCTGAATCCTATTGGTGCTTGCATAAGGTTTGCATAACTTGCTACAGCTAATTGTAGCTATTTGATAAAGTACTGGCTCATAACTACACAATCAGGTGTGACCAGGCACATGACTGAGACTCACCCTGGTACCTCATCAATTAACTACAGTTAGCTGTGGCAAGTTACACAGACGTTACACAAACACCAGTAGGATTCTGGCTATTGACTTGGAATTTCAAATAACTGGAGGAGTGGATGTTCTAGTGTAGAGAACTTTTCTGTTAAGAATTTGTAAGGAGGAGTATGGCAGGTTTAGGAAAGTGTTTATTCAATGTTGGGCAAGTAGAGACGGCTGAAAGACAGTCTAACAAAAAATAGTATGTAACTATACAGTGGACCCTTGACTTACAGACGGCTTGACTTACAGACTTTTTGAGTTACAGACTTCTCTGGCCGCAAAATTTAGGTTTGACTTGCAGACTGAGATTTGACTTACAGACCAGAAAAAAACCAAAATGGAACAAAAACGGCCTGTTACGGGATTAATCGGTTTTCAATGCACTGTAGGTCAATGGAGACTTGACTTACAGACTTTTTGACTTGAGAACCGCCTTCCAATACGGATTAAGTTCTCAAGTCAAGACCCCACTGTATAGGAAACACACATGTGGAGATCTCCCTCATTAGCGGACGGTCTATTGAAATGTCATGCAGTTTTCTGCTGAGATTACATAAATGCTGCAAGCACACTGGCTGGATTTCACTTGAATACTTACACTTGTGCAACACCATCAGCATAGATTTCAATGATGAAATGCCACCAGTTAAGAAGCTGGGATTATATTTCGTATTCAGACAAGACACACAACAGCTGTGCAACAGGAGAAACAACCCCTGATTTCTTACTAGCAGCAGCTAACTGCTGAGATTTATACTCCTATCAGCAGCAGGAGCAATAGAATTCTGGCCACTCATATGTTTTATCACATGGGAGGTAACCTGTTTTTTTTTTTATGTGCCCATAATATGCATGTAGGAAAACAACTTAATTTTGTAAGGCTAAAACAGTTACCTTCTTGTGAATCATTGACTGAAGGCTACCTCGTACTTACTGGGCTGAATCCAGACCTGGCCTTGTTTTGAAGGACTTACTAAAATAAATGGCTGTTCAGTTAGTAATAACTAAGTTTCAGTGGATCTTTTGTAAGCATGGCTAACTCTGGATCTGGCCCAATATGTTTCCTATAAAACGAAAATGAAAT
Source organism: Pogona vitticeps (assembly GCF_051106095.1). Lineage (NCBI taxonomy): Eukaryota > Metazoa > Chordata > Lepidosauria > Squamata > Agamidae > Pogona > Pogona vitticeps. The sequence continues at coordinate 213,411,797 of NC_135786.1, read as the reverse complement.
GTTTGGTTTATGGCGTAAGTGTTCATTTTCTAACATAATATGTGTTTCTAAATTGCTGTGTGTGTGATATCTTCACACATTTTCTACCCATGTGGTCTACAATTATATAGGAAAAAAGTCACACATTTCTCACATTATGATGAATTTACACTTAAAGTACAGTAATCCAGCACTACTTTGAAGTGTCTCTGTGTAAAGATAACTAAAGAAATATTAGCATAAATATATATTTCATTGGATGCAACTTAGATTATATTTCATTAGAGTGGCCCTCGCTGCCAGATGGGTGGTATATAAATCAAATAAATAGTAATAATAATAACTTAATACATATTACCTACATATCTGTAGCTTGTTTCTATTTAAAACACAGACCAGAGAACTTGTGACTCGTCTCCCTAGGCTACTGACTGGCGGTCTTGAACATATTAAAGAAAATCTGAGGGTATGTCTTATTATTATAATAGTATAATAGAGTCATTGTTACAACTTTCAGCTGCAAGAAGACAAGTGTATTATAACATTGGGATAACTTTACATTGGCAGCAGTACTACATAATTCTAATACTTTCGAATAATGACCTGATCTTATTATTTGCTCTGTAGGATTGGATGGCAGAGTCTTGGAGAAAGAGTACATTTAGTTTCTTTGTATAAATACTGGAATTCTGATTCAAAGTTTGCATTTTCCTTCATGGCACACGGACTTTACTGCATGGAGATCCAGAGTATTATCACTCTGATGCATAAAACACTTGTGACAGTTTAACTCTTTATTTTTATCTGCCATGAGATGATAAAATGGCATCTTGCAGATTTAAGTGCAAGTGAAGAAGATGGTTTTCATTATATCTCATCAAGTTACTTCTCACTGATGGCAACCATATAAATTGATGACTTCCAGAAGGTTCTGTCATTACAGCCCTGCTCAGGTCTTGCAAATTCAAGCCCTCCTTTATTGAGTAAATCCCCTTCCTTTTTTCCTGTTGCCTTCCAATTTCCCAGAATTAATTCTTTTCCAGAGAGACTTGTCATCTCATGGTGTGTCCAAAGTACTATGGCATCAGTTTACTGTTTTTTCCTTCTAGAGAAAATTGAAGAAAGCCATAGTATATCCTTTTTTTCCCCATGAATAAAATGTGAAATCACCATATAGTTAATAGTATGACTTTGAAAGGCAGGACTTCAGTGTTGGTTGAGAATAGTTGTGGTGGCATTAAAAGAAAATGGACTAAAGGAGCAGTTTAGAAACCTCTTCATCCCAAGTGATCTGTGTTAAGATCATTCTGGCCCAGATCCTCTTGCACAGCTTTATACCATGCAGGTAGGATATCATTGCACAATGGGAATGTTTAATCCAAAGTAATAAAAAGCTTTCCATCCTTGCCTCTCAGATTTTAAGCACACACACGCTAAGGCTCCTTTTTCCCCTGTTGAAGCCTTTGGAAGATTTGGGTTCTGGGTGCTCTAATAGCAAAAATCAAGATTGCCACCAGTGATCCACAGCAGCGATTTTTGGCTATTAAAGACTCACCCCCAGCATGGTGATGCTCCCAAATGCTGCCCTAAAGAGCCTCAGGATCTGAAGATGGGGGATAAGAAGTGTTCAATTAATTTAAATTAAATATTCTTAATATGCAATGAAAGATACACCAAAAGGATTTTGGCCGCTGTGATGGCAGTGTAGCATTTATTCAAAGCAAAGTATCATAGAAGTATCTTGTTTTCTGCATCTTAGTATGCTGTCTAAATATAAAATCTCTTCTGTCATGTGTCTTAAGCTATGGGATCTGAATTTATTGCATTTTATTTTCCTCTTCAGGCATTTGAGCTAGAACTTGGTTTTAATCGGAATGAAATTCGACACATAGTACATACAGTCCCGAGGAGTTTAGATGCAAATAAAAGAAAACTAACAGCCATCTTTGATTACTTGCACAACACAATGGGCATTCCACATAAGCTCATTGTTCATTTTCCTGAGGTGAGACCCTTTATTATTTATTAGTTCTATTTTTATTTTGCTTTACCTCCAGTGAGCTCTGTGCAGTATACATGGCTGTGGTTCTCCCTCTTTACAACAAACCTGTGAGACAAGTCAGACTAACAGAGAATGCCTTGATTTTAATGGACCAGTGGGAAACTAGAACCTGGATTTCTGAAGTTCAATTCAGCCCTCTGATTGCTATACTGTGCTGGACCCATGAATGTTTCCTATTAACCTTCTTCACGGATTGCTGCCTTGTCGTGGCGAAGGGGCTTGAGTAATTCAGGGAAGCTATGGGCTATGCCGTGCAGGGCCACTCGCCACTCAAGACGGACAGGTCATAGTGGAGAGTTCCGACTAAATGCGATCCACCTGGAGTAGGAACTGGCAATGCCACTCCAGTATCTTTGCCAAGAAAACCCCATGAACAGAAACAAAAGGCTAAAAGATATGACGCTGGAAGATGGGACCCTCAGGTCGGAAGGCGTCCAACATGTTACTGAGGAAGAGCGGAGGACAAGTACAAGTAGCTCCAGAGCTAATGAAGTGGTTGGGCCAAAGCCGAAAGGACACTCAGCTGCGGACACGCCTGGAAGTGAAAGGAAAGTCCGATGCTGCAAAGAAAAATACTGCATAGGAACCTGGAATGTAAGATCTATGAACCTTGGGAAGCTGGATGTGGTCAAACAGGAGATGGCAAGAATAAACATTGACATCCTGGGCGTCAGTGAACTAAAATGGACAGGAATGGGCGAATTCAATTCAGATGATTATCATATCTACTATTGTGGGCAAGAATCCCACAGAAGGAATGGAGTAGCCCTCATAGTCAACGAAAGAGTGGGAAAAGCTGTAATGGGATATAATCTCAAAAATGATAGAATGATGTCAATATGAATCCAAGGCAGACCTTTCAACATCACAGTAATCCAAGCTTATGCACCAACCACCAATGCTGAGGAGACTGAAATTGACGAATTCTATGAAGACTTACAACACCTTCTAGAACTGACACCAAAGAAAGATGTTATTCTCATTCTAGGGAATTGGAATGCTAAGGTAGGGAGTTAAGAGATAAAAGGAACAACAGGGAAGTTTGGCCTTGGAGTTCAAAATGAAGCAGGGCAAAGGCTAATAGAGTTTTGTGAAGAGAACAAGCTGGTCATCACAAACACTCTTTTCCAACAACACAAGAGGCAACATGGAAATCACCATATGGGCAATACCGAAGTCAGATTGATTATATTCTCTGCAGCCAAAGATGGAGAAGCTCAATACAGTCAGCAAAAACAAGGCCTGGAGCTGATTGTGGCTCTGATCATCAGCTTCTCATAGCAAAATTCAAGCTTAAACTGAAGAGAGTAGGAAAAACCACTGGGCTAGTCAGGTATAATCTAAACCACATCCCTTATGAATACACAGTGGAAGTGAAGAACAGATTTAAGGAACTAGATTTGGTGGACAGAGTGCCTGAAGAACTTTGGATGGAGTCTCGTAACATTATCCAGGAGACAGCAACAGAAACCATCCCAAAGAAAAGAATGAATTTGACACAACTCCAGGAGGCAGTGGAAGATAGGAGGGCCTGGCGTGCTCTGGTCCATGGGGTCACGAAGAGTCGGACACGACTAAACGACTAAACAACAACAAGGCATTGTAACAAATTGTAAGCTAATTTAATAGTAACAATAGTAAAGGCAAAAGTATGTCATGTGCCTTTTGTACATGATACAAGCACATAGATTTAACATATCTGGCTTTGTTCACATTTAAAGTGAAGTCTGTGGACGTGGTTAATCTTAAATGCCTCCAAAGCAGTGGGCTAGTTCATGAAAGGATATGACAAAGAAAAATTATTCACTTTAAAGTGCCTCGACTGTTTCTTCCTAAATCTCTTATAATTCAACCCTGACCATATTTACTCTGATTTTTGTCCCACTGATTCCATTGTGATTTCTTCCCAAGCTATTTCTCATTTCAGGTTTTTAATTCAAGGCTAATACGAATTAAAGAAAGACACCTGTTCCTTGAATTTCTGCGGAGAGCACAATATGATCCACAGCAGCCAAACTATGTCTCCCTAGAAAAACTGGTAACATTGCCTGATGATGCATTCTGCATAGAAGTTGCCAAAGCTAAAATAGAGGACTTCAGAAAGTTTTTGAAAACACTGTAAAGTTATGTATATTTTTTAAAAATAATTAAAAATTCTTCTGCAAAGTAAATCTGTTGATGTTCTTTATCATTACAGATTTGGGGGTAAAAATATAATGTAAAAAATGTGTGGTACTGGTGAGTGAAAGCAACAGCTACCTTGAGAAAAGCCTACTTTAAAAGAGACAAGATGCTAACAATGCTTAGTTGTCCTGAGTAAATCCTAGAATTGTAGTACAAATTAGAGAAATGTAATTGCTAGGAGATAACTCATGCTTCATGTTCCTGTGCAAATTTAACTTTCATTTTGGTAATCGTCAGCAGTGTTGTTGTAGAGACTTGGCCTAGATCATTACAGTGGTGCCCTGCTTAACAATTACCCCGTTTAACAATGAAATAGCTTAACAATGTGTTTTTTTGTGGTCGCTATTGTGATCGCAAAACGATGATTAAATGGGGAAAATTCACTTCACGATGATCGGTTCCCTGCTTCGGGAACCGATTTTTCACTTTGCGACAATCAGAAAACAGCTGATCGTCAGTTTTCAAAATGGCTGCCTGCTGTTCAAAATGGCTCCCCGCTATGCTTAGGATGGATTCCTCACATTACAGGCACCAGAAAATGGCTGCCCTATGGAGGATCTTTGCTGGACGCCAAGGTATTTTGCCCATTGGGACGCATTGAACCAGTTTTCAATGGGCTTTTTACTTTCGCTTGATTATTTCGTTCTACAGCGATTTCGCTGGAACAGATTAACGTCATCAAACGAGGCACCACTGTATATATTTCACAGCCAGAGGTCACTAGAGCCATGACATGCCAGATCTGCTGTAGTTTTGTTCTTTCTAGCCATGGCCATTCTGCTGCATCTGACTAGGCCCAACTTTTCCCATACCATTTTAGTGACTGTTTCCATCTCAGGGCTGCCATTGTCTTGCAGTATTATTATCCACTCACAAAATTGGCTGTGTGGGACATCCAAAGTCTCTTCATCTCAGAAGCATGATGGGGAGATACAGTCTGCCTCGATAATACACATCCAGAACTTCCGACCTGAGTAAGAACGGAAGTGCTGACAGTGCAATCATGTATGTATGTATGTATGTATGTATGTATGTATGTATGTATGTATGTATGTATGTATGTATGTATGTATGTATGTATGTATGTATGTATGTATGTATGCATGCTCAGAAATAAATAATACTGAATTCAGTGAAACTTATACCTGCATTTGATGAGGAAAATGGATGCATATGGAAACAATTTTTTAAACTAGAAATATATTTTTGGTGCAACCTGAGCCGTGAAAAGTTCAACATTCAGTACAATGAGAGGGAATCAGATATAATTTCCACTGCTGTGTTTTAAAATATTTTACCAACCTGGATTATCATACTCAGTTATAGTAAACTGGATAGTTAAACAGGAGTTGCACTCCAACTTTCTGTAAATAACTTTATTTATTTATTTTATTTATATCCCACCTATCTAGTCAATAGACCACTCTAGGCGGCTTACAGCACTACAGCCACATCATCCACCTGGAATATGAGAATAAACCTGGAGCACATTGAAGAATTTTTGCAAATCATCTTAAGAGCCATCATACACTACTCTTTCTCTCACATAGATCTGTGTAAAAGAACTTCCACCTTAGGCCTAATAGAATTGAAAATGGCAGGATTTTAAGGGGCCTCTCAGATACAGCCTGTTTTCCAGCTCTGTCCTCTGCAGGAGGAGATAAATTTGCCACAGAGTTTCTGAATATGCCACTGTGGCAACCCCAGTCCTACTGGAGTATCCCACCCTGTAGTTATGCTGCCACCAACCATTCCCTGTAAGGAGTCACACAGACCAGGAATGGATTTTAATAAATAAAAGAACAAGGTTTATTGAAACAACAAACAGGGTAAATAAAAGAATCAGGTAGATAGGAAACTGTAACGTGGCATAGCCCCAAACATACACATATAACAGATTGGTTCCCACAGAACACTTTAAGGTAACGCACAGACCCTGAACCTATCAGTTCTGGCTACCTAGAAAGAAACCTGAACCTATCAGGTATGTACGAACTGACAAACAGTTGTACCCAGTCTGACACACAGACTCCAACTCCAAACTCCACACAAGCTCCAAATATATATACAGTACAGCTCCTCCCCCCTGATGTCCCGCCTTCCACTCCCCATAGGATGGAACTTTCCCTCCAAACCCATGACAGACAGGTACCATCAGTGCTGTATGTGACAGCCACTTCAAAGGATCACATTTTTCACATGAAATAAGACTGAAATGTCTGCATGTCTGGCCACTTTGCAGGAGAAAGGATATGCTGTTACCCAGTTGGCAAAGTTTGAAATGCCTGTATGGAGGAACTCCCTCGTCACGCCACAGAGGAGAGCCCAAACTTGCAGACACTGCACTGATGAATAGGACAACGTAGCTTTCCATTTCTTTCTGGATCAGCTCTTTCGTAAAACTAAATCGACCTTAATTGCACCTTCAGACCAAGTCAGCTTTAAATGGTGTGTACATGACACGGACAGCTCGCACAGTATATTGTTACTGAGGGAAATTCACTCGGTTATTGAGATATTTGCGGAGGAAATATGATAGATCCAGGAGGCGTGGCAGCCGGCATCACCTTCCCAGCGGCTAGTCAAGGGATTCGGGCGTTCGGACCGGCCTGCCTTCACTCCCATCACCGCTGCCCCAGCGTTTGCGTCGCCAGCGAGCAGGCGCTAAAGGCAAAGCCGCCTAAACGCTACACAACAACATTCTCTTTCGGCGACCGAGCGCCTCACCTGGCGGCGCTTGAACGCGACGGAGCGGTGTCGGTCACGTGACCGCCTACCCTTTGAGGTCACGTGATCTAAAGGGGCGGGGACGGATGTCGAGTCTCCCGAAAGGCCATGCGGGTGCGTTTCCTGAAGGGTCAAGATGGCGGCAAGGGCACCGAGTGAGTAAATACAGGGAGAGTCGGGTGGGGGGGGGGCTGAGTGCTTTGGGGAGGGGGACGTTTGGGGTTGGAGGCGTAATGGTGAGAGAAGCTGGCGATCATCGTAGCCGATACGCCTGCAGCAGTGGAGGGAAGAGCGGTCAGGTAGAAACGGCGAGGACGAGGTGGTGGAGGAGGGGGGGTTCTCCTTGGTGTGATTTCTGGAATACCAGCAAAGTGTAATAGAAGTGAGTTCTGCGCTCCGGCGGCCCTTCTCGGGGTTTTCCAGGAACAGAATACACGGAAGGGGTTTCCCGTTCCTTTCTTCTGGGAGAGCCCTGGGACTGTGCAGCTTGCCGTGTTTTAGGCCAACTAAAAGACATAATAAAGGTAGTACCTCGGTAGGGATTTTGGACTTTGTTTAGTGCCAAATCAGTTATTCCTGTTTTTTTTTAAAAAAAAAAATTCTTGAAGCAAAGATGGATGGAGGACGGAAAATGTAGACAGCTGTCCTATAGCATCAGGTGGTAACCCTGTCTTTGTCATTTATCTTGCAAGTTATAACACAAATCCTATAAACCCTGCCTCTTCCTAATTTGTGGTACAATCCTGCCCCATATTATATGTTACAAGGCAGCAGATCAGTTAAATTGATGGTTGCTGGAGAAAAGGTAGAAGGCTATACTGCTGGTGGGGTCTTATTTGGCTGCCTGACAAACAGCAATGAGCAGGTGGCACAGGTTTGTGATGATGAGGTGTGTTCTGTCTTGTCCCCATCCTCATATTTACTAAACAAGTAAAGAGCAGTTCTAGTCCGTGAGGGAAGAGAAATGCAAACTCTGTGTTTGGGCAATGCCTGTACTGGGCTCAACCAAAAGGTGTGTATGCATGCATGCCTGAGTGAGCGAGCAGCCTTCAAACACATACACACAGACATATATGAGCAGTCCTCAGACATACTGTAATGTAATTTCTGTTCATAGCCTTTCATAGAGTTCCTCCTTATAATGGCTTTTGCAAAACAGTTGTGGAATTTGAGGCTGAGTTTGGTAAGCTGTAGTTTTATTACGGCTGGCTAACACTATAAAATGGCTTTGGTCAAGACAAGTTAATGTCAAGGGGTCTACTTTAAACATGATTAAGAGTACAGTCCTTATTTGCCAGGAGGACTGAGGACTGGCTAAGCTGACACTAAATCAGCTGAGGCTGTGCTCAGTCTGAATCTCCCCAAAGGAAATTACATAGTACTGGCCTAATTTGTGCCAGCATAGTGGTTGTAAGTCTGGGCTAGGAGGGCTTTGAATCTCCTCCCCCCTGCCATTCTTCTGCCAGCTGATCTGAGCCATTACAGCGGTTTGTTAGTTTTTATTTTTTAAAAATTACCCCACCTTTCTCCTTGAAAAGAACCCAAGGCAACTTACAACAATATTTAAACAATATTTAAAATAGAAAACAATGAGTACTGTATACAACTACTTAACCTCATTAAAAGACAATATTTAAAGCTAAGAACAATGAATAAAGAGGCATTTTATATCATTAAAAGGCAATATTAAAGTGAAGAACAGTAAGTATACAAATAAAAGAAGAACCAGTGCCACTCTGAGAAATGGGAAACACAAAAATGGGAAACACAAGTTGTACTAGAAATCCAGTCAAAGCAGTAATGCATGACAATCCAGCTAAAAAAAATCTCACACTGGTAGCTAGTTCCTGGGGGATGGCTTGCCTGAAGAGCCTGCTAGCAACGGAACAGCGAAGATGGGGCCAGCCTAGCCTCCTGTGAGAGCAAGTTACAAAGTCTGGGAGCAGCAACAAAGAAGGCCCTCCTGTGTCCCCCTCAGATGCACCTGTGAAAAGATGGGAGCTATGGTCTTTGAGATAGCTTGGACCCAGGCCATTTAGAGCTTTCTAGGTTAAAACCAGCACTTTGAACTGTGCCCAGAAACTGATGGCAGCTAATGGAGCTGTTGTAGCAGGGTTAATGTGATCGCTGTAACCACCCCCAGTCAGCAACCTGACTGCTTCATTTTGGACCTGCTGAAGTTTCCTGATACTTTCCATCAGCAGCCCTACATAGAGTGTGCTACAGTAATGTAGCTGGGAAGTAATTAGGGCATGTATCAAAGTGGCCAGATCAGATCTCTCCGATCTAGTGGCTGGTACACTAGTTTTACTTGTGCAAATATACTCCTGGCTACCGCTGAGACCTGGGCATCCAGCTCAAGGACAGTGATGCCAGCTGTCCAAGATATTCCAGCTGGCATATCTTTGTTTGCATCAGATTGCCTGTGCTTAGCCAGCTCATAGATTGTGACTGCTGGAAACACTGAAAAATATTTATTTGTTTGTTTGTTTGTTTGTTTGTTTGTTTGTTTGTTTGTTTGTTTGACTTATATGCCACCCACTCTACCCAAAGGTCTCTGGGCGGCTTACAGAATTCCTGTCTGTTGATGTTAAATAATAGTTGCATGTCACAAGTAAATTCTGACTTCTGGTGACCCTTTCTGAGGGGGTTTAGGTATAAAGTACTCGGAAGTTATTTACCTTTCTCTTCTGGGGATGTCCTGGGGCCTTGCAACTTGCCCAAGGCTACACACTCTGCCTCTTCTTCTGGGATGCACAGTGAATCAAGCACCAACCTCTGGCTCTGCAGTCAGATATCTAAGCTATCCAGCCAACTGTGTTAGTTATAGTACATAATGTATTATATACAAGTAGAGGAGAAAATATTTCTTCTCACCTAATAGTTTAGCTGAGATTTTTAGTGTTGCCTGTAGATGTTTGAGCAAATCAAGTCAATGACACAATGGATAGTTATGATTCCAAAATAAGTGTTGCTGCTTGTTCATGAATGGGTCTGAGAATTCAATTTTATGCACGTGCATATGTAGCAGCGCTTGCTTTTATCCCACAAACACAACATTGCTTACAGAGATGCATGCAGACAAATAAGAACAGTGTTAGAAAGTAACTTTAATATAGTGATGACTAATGGAGATGATTAATATTTCCAGCTTCTACCACTGCTCGTCTGCTTCAAATTGTGCGCAAATGGTATTACAATGCAGCTGGATACAACAAATATGGTAAGTGTGGGATACAACAAATATGGTAAGTGTGTATGGGCACTGTTAATGTGAAACGACTACTATGATTTTTTGAGCTTAACTCAGAAGGATTATTTATATAGAAAAAGATGCATGTAGCTCTATGTCCTCCTTTTCTTAATACAGTGGTGCCTCGCACAACGGGCGCCTCGTAGAGCGATGAATTTGCTCTACAAGGCCGTTTTTGCGATCGCAAAACGATGCCCGTATAGGCGGTAATTCACAGAGCGAAGGTCGGTAAGCTGCTCGCTTACTGACCTTCGCTTTGCGACCCGCCGATCAGCTGTCCGACGGGTCCAAAATGGCCGCCGGAACAGCCGAAAGGGGCCGGGGCGCAGCGTTTTCGCGTCCTTGGTAAGCAAGGGGAGCGCGCGAAAACGCTGCGGAAGCCCCGAAATGGCTGTGCGCAACCATTTCGGGGCTTCCGGCAGCGTTTTCGCTCGCTCCCCTTGCTTACCAAGGGCGCGAAAACGCTGCGCCCCGGCCCCTTTTGGCTGTTCCAGCGGCCATTTTGGACCCGCCGGACAGCTGATGGCAGCCATTTTGGCGCCCTCGTTGTGCGAGGGGAGGGCGCGAAAATGGCTGCCGGCCCCTGGGAAGCATCGCACTACGGTGAGTATTCTATGGCATTGGAACGTATTAAACACTGTTTAATGCGTTCCAATGCCTTTTTGTGTTCCGTAGTGCGATGTTTCCCACAGCGAAGGTTAATCCGGAACGGATTAACCTCGCTGTGCGGGGCACCACTGTACATTATTTACTTCTGATTATTCTTACTGGTGTGAAATTTTAGTTACCCAATCCATATTCTTTACAGAAAATATGTAGGGTAGTTCACTTAATACAGATGAATAAACAAATGATCTCTGAGAATACAGAAGATGGCTGTATTAGCTCCCAATATTTTTTTTATTTTTTGTAATTCACTATTTCAGATGTATATAGGTTTGTGTTGTTGTGCTAGTTAGCTGGCCAGTTGAACAATATCAACTGCTGAAATATATTATTCATTATACTATCCCACCTTCTGTAACTGCAGGACCCTACAAAGAGAAGCAGGAACAGCTTTAGCTATGTGCTGTTACATGGAAGTAAAACCTCCTGCGTTCTGTGGGTTTTGCATTCAGGAGAGTATTCAGTGAGGGATTTCTGCCCTTCCTGGGTACCTATATAAGAGGTATGATTTAAAAAATAAAATAAAAAAGGAAATAACCAGACATTCATATACAGTTTTCTAAAAATACTAATTATTACATTTAAAAGTTGTTGGAGGAGTTACTGTGCCTCACTTAGAAGTACTGCTTCTAAACGAGACTTCCAGGAGTGATAGTTCTCCTTTCTAAGCCCTCCCAAAAAAGTATCATAGTTGAGAGGAGCACTGGGATGCTACAGAAATGGATGGCTTTGGATGTGTGTGCGTATTTCCTGCCTCTGATCTACAGGTTTACGACCTGAGTTTCTACACAAAAGAAAGAATTAAATTCTAAAGTGTGTTGACATTTTTTCCTTCTCAAATCTTATCTGGTGGAGTCAGATTTACAGTCCCCCCTTGTGTCATATTGCATTAATTTTAATATATTAGGGTAGAATTATATTCTGAAAAAATATTTTAATGTTTTCTTACCCCATTGCCTTTTTATATAAATGTTGTGGGGAGGTTGCAGGTTACTTGGCTGTTTAGGGCCATGACTCAAAAAACGTTGGGAAACACTGATTTAGAGAGTGGCTTTTTATGTGTATTTAGTACACTTAAATTCATAGTTTATTTAAATAATTTATGCATATCCATGCGTCCAGGCATTTCTCAAAAAGACACTTGAAAGGTCACAAGCTGACAAAAAATATTTTTGATGCAAGAATTTTTAAAATGAGATGTGTATGTAGTATTCATTATATATGTAGGCATCCTTGAGTCTCGAGAGAATATGGTAATGCGCTCTGAATAGAGGTCTTGGAACAGCCTCTAGTGTGGCTGAGAAGGCCAATTTGAGAGTGACAATCCCTTCCACACTGAAGACAAATACAATCTGTCCCCCGTCCAGCTCCCAGATTTTGCTGGTTTTGGGACTGCCTCTTTGCCTTGGCCTGCTGAACAAGTGTCTCTTCAAATTGGGAAAGGCCATGCTGCGCCGCCTGCCTCCAGGCTGAACGTTCAGATGTCAAGGTTTCCCATCTGTTGAGGTCCATTCCTAAGGCCTTCAGATCCTGCTTACAGATATCCTTGTATCGTAGCTGTGGTCTCCCTCTGGGGCGCTTTCCCTGCACTAATTCTCCATACAGGAGATCTTTTGGAATCTGACCGTCAGTCATTCTCACGACATGCCCCAGCCAACATAGACATCACTGTTTCAGTAATGTATACATGCTAAAAATTCCAGCTCATCCTAGGACTACTCTATTTGGAACTTTGTCCTGACAGGTGATACCAAAAATGTGTCTGAGAGAACGCATATGGAATGCGTTCAGCTTCCTCTCCTGCCGTGCACAAAGGGTCCAGGACTCACTGCAGTACAGGAGTGTACTCAGGACACAGGCTCTACAGATCTAAGCCAAACTCTTTGTGAGTCTAGAGAACGTGGTAGCTGCTTTGCCAAAGTATTCAGGTACTTGAATTGAGATACTTCAATTTCTTCTGTTCCAGCAGAAGGAAGCAATCTCCCTTTCTACTGTCCTCCATTTGCTCACCAAACCACCTTTAGAGGGCTGAGAAACCTTTTAGGGCATCTGGAAGATGGAAAAAATACAAGTATTCTGATGGTTCAGTGTCCATATAATGTTGGATTTAGGCCTATAAACTGACGCACGTACATTTGAAAGGTTGTTGAACTTGGGCTTTCCCTGCTCAATTAGAAACTGACTGGCATTTTGAGTAGCAAAAAAAACCTCCTTCTGTTTCAGGACTTTTGCGAGATGATTTACTTTATGAAACTGAAGATGTAAAAGAAGCAATCAGGAGACTTCCAGAAGATTTGTATTTTGAAAGATGCTTTCGCATTAAGAGAGCAATGGACTTGACAATGAAGCATCGTATTCTTCCTAAAGAGGAGTGGGTAAAATATGAAGAGGTATGAATTGTTATATGCTTTATATATATGCTATATATAGATTGTGCAAGTATCTTTTGGAGGAAACAACTTCCCATAGCATTTTCCATTACATTGATACACAACATTCTTTTTGTGGGTTGTCCATAAAGTCTTGGACCAAATAGGTTTTCTGTGCTCTAAGTCAGCCTGACAGCATGTTTGGCATATATATACAGTATGTTAGATTTGCATTTCATTTACAAAGAGATGTTGGGTAAATGTGATTTCTTCCTTGGGAGGTTGTGAAATATTTCACAAAGGAAATCATGCATCAGCCTCAGTCTACGCAATAATTACCATCACTTAGACATGACTAGATGGTGCTGCTAAACTTGAGCCTTAAGAAAAAAAGGTTATAAATCTCCTGTTACATATGTTAGAAAATGGTTTTCAGCCTTCTGTCATATCTGAATGTGATGAAGCTACAGACTCCCAAGCCAGGGTTGTGCAGGTACAGCTGTTTGTGTTTCCTAGACTTTATGGGACAAATGAGAGAAAAGTTTACTAACTGCAGTCTGGGTTGCAGTTTTAAAAGAGGACAAAATAGGCTTTTATCAAAATGAAAAGGAAGCTTTCCTCAGGCAGTTTTACCTTCTGCCAGGAATTCCCCTCCCCATCCCACCTGCAATCATTCCTATAGGAGAAAGCAGATGGGGGACCAGGTTGCAGTTTATTCAGAACTTCTGAGAGTGTCTTATCAACTAACTTCCTATAGGAGCTGCAGTGCATTTCCACGCAAATCCCCATCAGTAAGGAAGTGCTGTAACTGTGGGAAATGAAGCCGAGACCACTGCCAGCTACTAACTGATGTTGAATTAATTCCCCGGAAGGCAAAACCATCTTGGCCATTTACAGTAAACTGGCCAATTTTGTGACATCTTAACATGTCTACTGTTGTGTGCGGTTCATAACCTAGGTTTCCAGTCTAGGAAAGTTAATTCTTTGGCATGTTTGTTAAAGTTGCAAGTTCACTCTATTTTGAGTTTGAAAAGTTACCTTAATTGGTATTTGAAATCTTTATAAGTGTGTTAAATACATGGCTTAAATTAAGTCAGAATTTAGTCAGTAACTATTGTGATCTTGAACAGGGCAAATTTAGTAGTGGTAGTATAAGAGCTTGGTTGTTGAATTTTTAGGGTTAGATTTTAAATTTACATGGCTACATTTTCTTTTCCTGAGCAGTCTGTTATTGTGAAGTAGCATATGTTTGCATCACCGCCAAAGCTGCTCTTAACAGCAAAATGCATATTTTAGTTTATAGTATTTTTACTGTCCATTTTTATTTTTATTTTTTTATATATTGTTTTTATTTTTAGGACGGACATTATCTTCAACCATATCTGAAAGAGGTCATTCGTGAAAGACAAGAAAGAGAAGCATGGAAGAAGAAATAACCGTTTCCATAATTTGTTTGAACAAATGTTTCCCTTAAAATGTAAATTGTGCGGTTCAGATGCAAAGTCTGTTAAATGTTCTAGCTGCTGTGAAGAAATCCATGCAACTCTGCTCAATAATACTTGTTCATCCAATTCAAATAAACATTACTAAATCTTCTTGGAATTCTCTCTCCTAAATTGCAAAGAATTGGTTCAAGTCTCCACATCTACGTTACATGCTAACATGGTGATCTGTGATCTTCATTCCAACAGTTTGAGTAATTCTTTTTGTCATAATAATACAGCTGTTTCCTGCAGCTGGGAGGGTAGATAAGCAACATCCTTTGCTGTTTGTTGCTTCCCTTCTGATTCATTTTTAAAGGGGTGCCCATCTGCAGAATGACTGTGTATATCCATCATCACCTCTTGTCCCTAGAGTGGGGATGTAGGCGCTCAAATATTCAGCAGCAGCAAAACTATATTGGGATTACGTAATCCCTATCGTGTCTACCCGAACAAATGGAATGCTACATTAATATATGTCTTTGGAATTTGTGATTCCTGCCAATATTTAAATAAAGGCAATTACCTCATTTAACCTGAATTAGTCACTTGGATGTATTTACTGAATTACTGAGGCATACCTAGGATACTTTGGAGTGAAATCCCATTAGGATCAAGACGGTCTCTTTTGGACTTCAAGGATTTAGAATTAATTTGTCGGTATCAACGTTTCTCTAAAGTGTGTTTATTGTGAGTGGCAATAGTATTCAGCAGTGTTTTCATCTGCAAAATACATCATTATTTTGTAGGTATTTTCGGGCTGTTTGGCCGTGTTCTTAAGGTTTTTCTTCCTAACATTTCACCAGTCTCTGTGGCCGGCATCTTCAGAGGACAGGAGTCAGAACTCTGTGATCTGGTGCAGTTTGTGGGATAGTTGAATATAGCTGTGAGATCAGTTTTTTGTCCTTTTCAGGAGATTGGGTGATTATGGTGATCAGCGTGTTTTTTGTTGTGGGTGTATTGTTGTGATAAGGGGGAGAGATGATCTGTCACTGTGCTTGATGGGTGTCGTTAGCTGAAATGTGAAAGCCTTTGAGAATACAAATCATGATTTGTTCTTGGAGGTTCACCATGAAGAGGAAGTGAAAGCAGGAGCATCACAACTTCTGAAATGTTTGTTTGGATCAATGGATTCCAGGGGGCCCTGAAACATTGCAGAGCAGTCTCAGAGTGAAATGGGTTCTTGCTTCAGAAGTTATAGCAAAAAGAGGCAAAGAAGGAAGCCATTTGATTATGAATCTGATCTATTAGCAAGTCCTGTGAGAAAAAGCATGCTAAGTGACAAACCCATATTGTTACCTTGCAGTTCTGTAAAGAGAACCTCTTTAGCTACCGACCCTCATCCATGGAGTACATTAAAAGTAATCTTAGTTTCTTAAGCTTAGCAATTTCACGTTTTCCAGTCTTTAGAGAATCAGTTTTATTGGTGAGCAGAGGCATACCTAATCTGATTGCCTTTTGTCACCTAGTATGAAATGCAGAGTAACTCACATGCATGCTTGCAAGGTAATATAATTTCAAGCGTTAACTAGTGTTACAAGAGTAGTTCTGTTTTTGCTTTCAGAAGGATACCCATCTTTGTTGCAACAACTCCCCCCACCCACAAGAATTATGTGATATTTTAAAGGCTAGCTGATTCAGTGTGGCTTAGACTTTCAAGGTCTGCAGCCACTTCATCCGATGCATGAAGAGTTATATATGCAGACATGAATTGGGAGGAAAAGAACTAAACAGGGAAGTCAGAAATAAAATGCAGAAAGCACAGGTGGCAGTTGTTAGCTGGAAAGTCACAAAACAGTTGTCAAACTAAGAACACAGACATCCTTTAATAGTGGCCTGATTGATAGCTGTACTCTGAAAAAGCTGCATGTTTTTCATTCAAGAATGAATACTTTCTTTAGTATTTCAATTCCTGATATCAGTCTTGTGTTCATTTACTTTGTGCAAGAAGAGACTTCACTGTTATGTCCTTAAAGTATATTTTCTGAAAGTCAGTAGAACAGAATCATTGTACTGTATTGTGTTTAGACAATGAAAAGAGAGAAAGGAAGACACTGGGAGAAAGGAAGACACAAGATTCACATCGTGTGGAAAGTGGAAGTATTAAATGTGAAAGGCTGGGGTGCAGCAACTTCATAGTGAAGGAGAGTATGCAACATTTCTGTCTCTCCTGGTTGTTACTCCCCAGCTATTTCAGAAAAACACCAGAACTTCAAAAAGTTACTCTGGGAACATGAGCTCCCAGAAACCCTCAGCATGCATGGCCACTGGCTCTTTTTGTTCATTTCTGCATGCATGCATGCATGCACTTGTGCATTCAATTTTTATACCACCCATCTAGCCAATTACTACTCTGGGTGGCATCCACAAAGTAAAGCAAAAATCATAACGTTTTAAAATACAAAGATCAAAAAAGACAGGCAGCAAGAAAGCATTAGACAGAAAAGAAGAACCCTTCTTCCTTCACAGATTCAATTGAGAACCTCTCCAAAGGCTTCCTTGAAAAGCTCTGTTTTAGCTGTTTGTTTGTTTTTAAAAAGTCAGAGAAAGGGCACCTGGTGTAATTCCTGTGGCAGCGCATTCCTCAAGGAAGGGGCCACAGCAGAAAAGACCTGGCTTCTGGCTGTTTTTCAGGCCTCTAGAGGTGTTAATATTCATAGGCACATGATCTGAGAGGGCCTGGTCAGATGTGCAGTCAAATTTGGCAGAAGATGTTCAGACAGGTAGCGAGGTCCCAAACTGTTCATATTAGAATCAATACCTTAAACCTGGCATGGAAGCAGACCCACAGTAACCAGTGCAGGCTAGCCAGGATTGGGGTGATGTAGTCATATTTCTTTACCCGGCAAGCAATCTTGCTGCTCGTTTGGGACCTCTTGAAGCTTTTATGTCAGCCTTGATGGAGGCCTCACATGAAGTACATTACACTAGTCAAATTTTTCAGCCTGCCAGCCAATGTTGTTAGGAACCTAGTGTGCAGATAGGGGTTCAGCTTGGCGATATGCTACAGTTGGAAAAATGCAGCACGTGTCACAGTCTATAAATCATACCAAAGTGAACACCTGATTCTTAAATGGAAGGATAAATCCAAAGAAGGATGGACACACACACACAGACAGAGAGAGAGAGACAGAGAGGAAGGGAGTGCAACATGATCTTGTCGATTCAGTTTCAGCCTGTTTCTCCTAGTCCAGTCCAGTATTGCATCCAGGCACTCCTCTACTGAAGATGATTTAACAGACAGATAAGAGCTGCATATCATCAGCATACTGATGACACAAAGCTCCAGATCTCTTGATGACCTCTTCCAGCGGCCTTATATAGATATTAAACAGCATTTTCTAGTTTGTTGTCTCTTTCAGGGTAGCTGTTTTTACTGCTCATAATGATTTCCTAGAATTGGGATAAATTGATTCTTGGCTGTGACTACAATGGCAAACTATGATGACAGAACAGTGTATTTAAACCCATTATCTGCATCAACTACATCAGCATTATCCTGCAGGAAATCATAAAAGCTGTATTTACAAAGTATTGTAAATTCATCTCAAGAACTGCTATGTATACTGAAGGTCTCAGGCTTAGCCGCCACATCCCTAGTCAGGGCAGAGAAAGGTCCCTGTCTGAAACTCTGGGGAATCGCTATCCATCCATGTATAGTAGATGGATGGAGAAAAGACAGTCCTCGCAATACTGGACTTGGTTCCTAACATTCCTCACTGTTGGTTAGGGTTGGTGAAAGGTGTAAGTCTGGAGAGCTGCATTTTGCCCACCACCAATGTACATAGTATTGAGCCAGATCATCTCTGTGGGAGGCACTTTCATGTGTTTCTTTCTAGAGTTGGAAAAAAATAACCTCTGCAATTTCTGGAATCCTCCAACCAGCACTGGCCATGACAGCAAAAGGATTTTCAGAGTTGTAGTGCAAAAAGGTAGCTTTGCTTTCTTTAAAGCAGTGGTCCCCAACCTTTTTTGGAACCGCGGACTGGTTAGGGGGTTAGGGTCTGTGTGAGGGGGGTGGGGACACCCCCATGCTTGCGGGTGGGCGTGGCATGCTCACGGGTAGGCATGCACTCACACACATGCGTGGATAGGCATGGTGCACTCAGGTGAGTGGGGGGCGCATGTGTGCATATGCATGAGTGCACCATGCACAACTGTGAGCACACCACATCCACGAATGTGCCAGCTCACCTGTGCATGCATGTGAGCATGCCACACTCACCATGTGTGTGTGTGCAGGGGGGGGGAGATTGGTCTCCGTGGCTTGGTCCTGTGAAGCCCGCAGACTGGCACCAGTATGCAGACTAGGGGTTGGTGACCCCTGCTTTAAAGGATATGAAGAAGTGTGAGGAGGAACCACTTCCCAACAGAATAGAGGATTGTGAGCCGTCCCCTCCAGCGCCCACAACAGAGTGATACGAGACAGCATATACGCTGATATCAGCAATGCACCAACTAAGAGTAGAGGAGATAAAGAGCGGGAAAGGAGAGCGAAAGGAGGGTGAGAAAGGGGAGGAGCCAATGGTAGAGGGATATCTGGTGACAGGGCCTGAGGAGAAGGAAGAGGGAAAAGAGAGCTAGATTGGGAGACTGAGGTAGAAATGCAGGAGGAGAAAAAGAAAGGAAAGGAGGTGATGGAAGAAGGCATTCCTCTAGGATGGGGTTGGTTAGAAATGGAAGACCCCTGGACAGGAGAGCATGTTAAAATGAAACTACCCCTAGAGGAAATAGAAAGGAGACAGCAACATCGCAACGTGAGACCTGAGGGGAGTAGGATAGGAAAAGAGGGAGAAGAGTTGAAAAGGTAAAGGAAGGATTGGCAGTGCAGTTGGGAGAAGCAGAACCAGTGGAATGGGTGGTACTGTGTATGTTTATCCCAAGAAAGAAGATCAATGGAAAGTGGTGGTGATGTCGCATCCAGAGACGCCCAAGGAGGGAGAGTGGGCTTGGCACCCCTGTTGCAGTACCATATGTTGCACTCTGAGGAAGCCCACAAGAAAACCCAAAGATCGCGAATGTTTTGAAGTGAACCCCCCCGATGGTGAACTCTCCTGTGACGCCTGAGTTAAAGGACTGTTATGTTGAATGCAGGAAACTGAGGGACCCGTTGGTCGAACTGAAGTTGTTGTTCTTGGTTCTCCAGTGTTCGAAAATAAAAGAAACATTTATGAAGAAGGCCTGTCTCCACTTTTTGGGGAACAAAAAGGGGAATGGGGTTTTCCCAAAGTTGAACCCACTCACAAGAAGGCATAAGCAACACACCGATTTAAAATAGCTTAGAAAGCTGCTCGGCTAGATTGTGACACTAGAAAGTTAGATCTGTGGATTTTTCAGAGCACTCGAAAACATGTAAACATAGAGTCAAAACAGTGAGATTCTGGTAGCTTCCAAACCTCATGGCTAACTTATTCTAAGGATTCTTTAAATTAGGAAATGTCAGGTCTTTCCATGTAAATAAGCATAGCAGTTTCTTATTCTTTGCCTTGGCACTAGATGGGGCGAATAGATCTGCAAAACACTTGTTCGACAATTGGCTGTTTTTTTTTTAAAAAAGCACATTTTTCAAGATGACAGCACCTTAAAGGTTTATGGCCCACAGGAGAATTTACTACTAAGTCATGTACTGATGTAATGAAATCTAATATATGCTGTGTAAAATGAATTATGAGATGCTATTTAGTTTTGGGATTTTATTACTTCAATCACGTGTAGCTGTATTTCCTTTTCTATTATTGCTCAGTCTTTAAACAGAGCAGATGACTGTATAAAGAACACCTAATAAAATCTGGAGATGTTAAAACATAAATGTTAAATGTTTTAACATGTTTGCTATAATATTATAATTTTTAAAGCAAAATTAGCTTTAATAGACCTCAGTAGATGGGTGATCTCTGCTGCAGAGTGAGAAAAGTTATTTTGGGAAGGGGGGATTAGAACTGTACAGTCAGCATGCCCAGGAAAGTCCGTGGCCTAGTCTAAAAAGGCAACGTCTCCCATGTCTGTTCCATTGGAGTCAGAGGCCTCTTTGACAAGGACCCACGAGCAGGTCTTCTCAGTG
Source organism: Pogona vitticeps (assembly GCF_051106095.1). Taxonomy (NCBI): domain Eukaryota; kingdom Metazoa; phylum Chordata; class Lepidosauria; order Squamata; family Agamidae; genus Pogona; species Pogona vitticeps. The sequence continues at coordinate 213,391,015 of NC_135786.1, read as the reverse complement.
GCCACCCTGAGATGCTGAAAGAACTTACCAAGGGAAGCTAGGTCTCCTCCCTGTCTGTTATACTTCTGTCAGCAAGCGGGAACACTTCATTCAGGTAGGATTTTGTATGTAAGATGGACTGCAATGTATTTTAACTAACAAAGACACTTGTGACACCTTAAAGACCAACAAATGTTTATTTGGCATAAGCTTTTTTGGACTACAGCCCAGTTTTCTGGATGCAGGTCGGCTTGAGTCTGTGAAAATTTATGCATCAAAACTTATCAGTCAAATAAAACGTATTAGTCTTTGAGGTGCCACAAGACTCTGTTGCATTTCATCCAGGAGACTAACAAGGTTGTCTTGCTGGTTATTTAATGATTTCTTTTCAAATGCCCTTTTTAATGGAAAGATTTAAGTATAGGAGATATAGGCAGGTGAAGAGATATCGCTTTTTTGTGTGGTTTTTTGTTTTGTTTCAAGACTGGTGACAGATTTAATTGTTACTCTTCAGCAGTATTTACACACAATGGTAGATATAAATTCCACGTTCTATAGGGCAGGCCTGTGAATTATCCTCCCTAAGGCTGTGGAGAAGCCTTTTCATAGTTGATAGCAGTGGACTAGCTGGGCCAATGGCCAAACTTTGAAATACTGTAGGTAGTTTCATCTACTTATTACAAAATAGTCTGGTTGTATGCCTCTAAAAAAAAAGATCAAGAACAAACCTTATTAGTGCTTATTACATAAAGTCACATTTTTAATTTTCCAAAGACAGCTAAGAAATAAGGTACTATGTAGACATGAAGATCTGAGCCCAAAATTCCAATATTTCCCCCCATTATTTATTTATTTTATTTATTTATTTTATTTAATTTAATTTATACCCCGCCTATCTGGTCGGTGAGGACCACTCTAGGCGGCTAACAACATTTTGTGAAACAAAAATGTTGGTTTCACAGAAGGCAAAATAGTGTCACAAAGAGAAACACGGAAGAACTGGAAGACCCAAGTGTAAAAGTCCAGACAAAACAAACTATATACTGTATATCAAAAACCACTCATAAAACACACCAGGCTACATGTATTACACCTATCTTGAAAGTACTGCTCTGGTTTCCTATTAACTACCAAGGGTTTTACTGACAAACAAAGCCCTGAACACCTCAGGTCCAGGGTACTCAGCAGTCTGCCTTCCTCTATCCATGCAGCCACCCACCATTTTTTATTTTCTAAGAATGCTTTTGGGGCTCCCATGGCATTCAGGGGCACCCTAGGAAATAAATATGACACTAGAGCAGGGATGGCGAACCTTTTTCAGCCTGAGTGCCCGAACTGCAAGACAGAATAAACATATTTACAGTGGTGCCTCACTAGACAGTTACCCCGCATGACAGTTTTTTCACTAGACATTGACTTTTTGCAATCGCTATAGCGATTCGCAAAACAGTGATTCCTATGGGGAATTTCGCTGGACAATGTTTGGTCCCTGCTTCGCAAACCGATTTTCACTAGACAACGATTCTGACAGCTCCCTCCGTGCTCGCAAAACGGGTGTTTTCGGGACCTCAGCTTTGCAAGACATCTATTTAAACAGCTGATCGGTGGTTCGCAAAGCGGCTTTCCTATGGCCGATCTTCACTACGCGACAATTTTTCCCCATTGGAACCATTAAAGAGGTTTCAATGCATTCCAATGGGGAAATGCTTTTCGCTAGACGATGATTTCGCTAAACAGCGATTTCAGTGGAACGGATTATCATTGTCTAGCGAGGCACCACTGTATTTCAAAGTGCCAACATTGCAATTAAAACCCAAATACTGAGGTTTTAGTTTAGAAAAAAAACAACTGTTCCTGCACTGCAAGGGTTAAATGCTCATGGTTTGCTTTTTTCTATGGGTGGCATTAACAAAGAAATACTTACTGGTCCTCCAATCCCCCATTGGGCTAGATTGGTAATGGTCGCCATTGCAACCCTTCGCTGGGCCACTGCACCAGCAGAGGGGAGTGCCAAAATTCGGGATCAGAGGACGGGTAAGTATTTGTCAATGGTGACTTATGGCTCACGGGCTCACAGAGAGGACTCTATGTGCCAGCTGTGGTACGCGTACCATTGGTTTGCCATTGCTGCACTATAGAGGCTAGTGCAACTTTGCAAACCTAATCATAGCTGAGTAGTAGAGCACAGGACTTGGACGCAGAAGGTCTCAAGTTCAATCCCATCTCTCTCTGGTAAAATGACTTGGCAATGCATGATGAGAAGATGTGCCTGAGAATCTGGACATCCACCTTGTTGAAGCACTGGCATGACCAATGCTTTGATGCACTAGTCATAAGGCAGTTGCTTGTGGTGGCTCATGCCTACTGGGTCTAATAGGGCAGAGGGTGAAGCATAACTGTGTCTAGTTTCTTACATCTACATCTATTTTCAGCCTTTTTTTAAAAATGGTGTCTTGTATCCCACCTGGGCTGGGAAAGGTGCTGAGAGTTAGATTGTCGGTGCTGCATCAATCCAAACAGTAGAACTGCGCTAGGAAGTTTCATAGCTTTAGTCACAGCACAGTGTTGGACCAACCTGATCCTCATAAAAGACTTAGATTGTATTACTTTCATAGATGTAGTTTCCTTCATATTATTATTCATTTTTTTTACCTGTTTAATATCAGTATGTGTAAAAGGATGATTTATGTTTCTAAGATGGCCCTTCTTCAAACATTTGCTGTAGTCAAGTAGATGATGGGTTTGGGACTGTATTCCAGCCAAACAATACTTAGCTTTCTCATCAGTTAAAATCCACGTAGGCAGCAATCACTTCAAGGTTTCGTGGTTTATCTGTGAATATTGCCAGTGGACCTGCCGGAAAGATACAATATCTCAGAACACTTTCCACAAAGCCAAGACCTGCAAAGATGAAATAGAACTTAAGCTGATCTTCATTTGTGTGGAACTACTTCTTCAATCATATTAAAGGGATTCTGGATGCAGTTCATCTCTGTTCAGTTAAAGAGGGCGGAATGTTGACCTCTATCATTGCTGAGGAAATGATTTGCCCACCCTGAAAAGAAACAGAGCTTCATAGACATGAGTGCAATTCAGCCAAAGCAATTGTTGTTGCTATCCCTGGCACTCATTCTAGTAATTGTTGGCTGTAGTTATATTTCACATATTACAGGGAAGCGAGCCCTTGTGGATGTCATATTCGCTTCCTTGCTCTGTTCTTGCTTCACATCTTATTTATTTTTCCATTGGTTGGTTTTCTTTATATCGATATCCTGTTTCTTCCTAGCGGTGCATAGTGGTTAAAGATTGCAATAATTAGAAATTAAATTTCATTTCATCCTGAAATGTATTTATTATTTATTTTATTTAAACTATTTTTACCCTGCCTTTCTCCTTAAAAAGGACCAAGGCAGCTGACATCATTAACAGACAATACTCAAAGCCAGAATCAGTAAGTATACAAATACTAGAAAGGGTCAAATAGCAAACTACAACATGGCCAGCAAAAACAACACCAAAAACAGTCAATGCAGTAAGGCACAACAATCCATTTAAGAAGCCCAGGCAGGCAGCTAGTAACTGAGGGAAAGCTTTCCTGAAGAGAAAGGGTTTTATAAGTTGAAATCAGCACTTTGAATTAAGCCCAGAAATGAATTGGCAGCTGCTGTAATTGTGAATTATGTGATCCCTGTGACTAGTCCCAGTTAGCAATCTGGCTGATGCATTTTGGACCTGCTAAAGTTTCTGGACACTTTCCAGAGGCAGCCGCAGGTAGAGAGCATTACATCATCCAGCCAGGATGTTAACTAAGACATTTATCACCATGGTCAGATCATACCTCTCCAGGAACAGATGCAGCTAGCACACTAATTTAGCTGTGCAGATGCACTCCTGGCCAGCGCTGGAACCTAGGCATCCAGGCTCAGAGATGCATCCAGGAACACACCCAAGTTGCACACCTGTGTTTTCAGAAAAAATGTAATCTCATCCAGCACAGATTCCATCCCTTTTCCTTGATCTGCCTTTTTGTTGACCAGGAACACCTCTTGTTTGGATTAGGTTTCTGTTTATTCTCCCTCATCCAGTCCATTAGTCATACCAGACAATGATCTAGAGCTGAAACAGCTTCCTTGGATTTAGATGGCAAGGAGAGATAGAGTTGGGGTCATCTGCATATTGTTGACATCAAACCCCAAAACTCCTGTCAACCCAGTGGTCTTACATAGATATTAAATAACATAGGAGACAAAACAGAACCTTGAGAGACTGGGAAGGCCAGAAATAATGGACTAAAAGAGGACTCCCCCAGCAGCACCTTCTGGGGTCTCTCCTCCAGAAAGGACTGGAACCACCGTAGAACAGTGCTTCCAAGTCCTGTTTTGGAGAGACAGACCAGAAGGATGCCATGGTCAATGGTACTGAAAGCCGCTGAGAGGTCCAACAGTTCTTCTATGCAATTCCTGATGTAAGTCATCCACCAAGGCAAAGTATTCTGCATCCCATAACTAGACCTGAAGCCAGATCGAAATGGATCTAGATCAGCAGTCCCCAACTTTTTTGGGACCATGGACCATTTGGGGGGTGTGGGCTCTGTGCGCGGACCGGTTGGGAGGCGGGAACACCCCGGTGTTCGTGGGTGGGCATGTCACGCTCACGGAGTGACGTGGCATGCTCGCGGAGGGGCGTGTAATGCTTGCGCCCATGTGCACAAGTGCAACACGCCCACCTGCAAAGTGCAACATGCCCACCCACTCTCAAAATCTGCCTGGCTTCTAATTTCAGCCCAACCGGGAGCAGGAGCAGTGGCAGCGCCACCTACTTGGTGAGCGTGGGGCTTCCTCATCAGGGGCTCCCAGAAGCGCCCAGCTACAGAGTTGTCTCCCTGGTCCTGGAAGGCACAGGAGCAACTTTGCCGCTGACCCTCCCCACCTTGTAGGGACTGGGTCCCGCCTGCCCCCCCCGAAGCACTCACACATCCAGAAGGGGAGCCCTCTCCCTGCCCGGTAGTCTTCTCCCTCCGAAGCGGCGGAGCTCACGGGTTCAGGGGTTGGCCCCACTGGGGCTTCTGGTTTTAGGTCTCTCTCTCTCTCCCCACCCCACCGCTCTTCACAGGTCACCTGGCGAGATACTCCAAAGCGCTCCGGCAATGTGGGGAAGAAGTGGGATGGGTGGAAGTTTAAATGAGAGAAAGGCAGATCTCTCTGGGGGCACTCTGACTGCACCAGATGCACTAGGAGAGGCTTAGCCTTCTACGGCGCAAACTGGTGTTGAAATGGCTTTCATGGCAGCTGCAGAAAGGACTTGCATTTGAGGGAGATAGCACACTGTACCTTTAACAGGCATTTCCTTCTTAATTCTGAGAGGCTAATTAAGCCAGCCTAAGGCCAGCCAGGCTAGTTAGGATTGTGCCCTAAATCAGGATGAGAAAAAGAAAGAAAGATTTATTTTAGTGCTAACACTTTCTGAATTTGGACCAGGGTTCTGTGACATAAATAGTGCTTTGAATGGCAATTAGTTCTCCAACATCTTCTAATATTCCATTCTGGACTCTTGACCTAAAAAGGAGTAGGTAAATAGCTCCACATCATTAACTAAGATAGTTAATGAATGCTCATTTAGAGATACTACTTATCATTTATGACCTTATTTAAAAAAAAACAACAGCCAGACAGCAGCCCATGCACAAGTACTTATGATCCACAGGACAAGACTTTTATTTCACTCTTGCAAGCAGCCTGGTTGGGCTTAAGTGTGAGAGACATTTAAATAACTATTGACATACTGCTGAGGACATAATGAGAGATGTCACATGACCTCTGAAGTCACATGATTGCTGGAGCAACAATGCTCTAAGTTCTTGACAGTTGGTCTTTGCCCACTTGCTGCTTTCCTGCCTCAACAGCCATTGGGAGCAGAGCTTAACCGTGGACTTTCTCAGACATTCAGGTTCATAGTTTGTAGAAATGTACTCTGTATCAATGGACAGGATTGCTTCCTGTTTTGTCAATAGCTCTGGAAACTACATTAAGGCGTTGCCTGGGTAGTGTAGGTTTAAGGTGGTGAGGCCTGGCAGGGCAGTTGATGTGGTACTTTTAAGAGGTTGCTGTTGTTTTTTAATAGAGATAAATGGGTTTGTTAAGGGGCAGCCAGATGTAAGCTGGATTTCAATAACAGACTTCCCACACAGATGAGAAAGAGTAGCATTTGTGGGGATCCTTTTCTGGGTGCCCCCTTTATGATGGAGCCATGGGTGTAGTTGTTGGAAATGAAACAGAAATGTTTCATTTCTGAAACATTTGCCCACTCTGCATGATTAATCTTTGTATTTCATCCCTAGCATTCATTAGATTGTATATGGTTAATCTCCTTCCGTAGTAACCATAATTAGAAAAAAAAGTTTTTGTTTATGCTGTTCAGAAACGAACAACAAACCTCTTTACATATTGTTTCCGAGTCTGAAGGGTTCCAAAGATTATTGTGTCTGAAATATTTACCCATTTAATGTGTTAATACTCCAGGATCTATTAACTTGTTCAGCTTAAAAGTTCTCTTTCTGGGTTGATTTCTCTTGTATTTATTTCCATATTCATAGTGTTAATTACTTGCTCAAAATTTAAAGAGGCAGTGGTTTATAAATGTTAATACGTATCACATAACTATGTTCTAGGTAAAACAACATATCCTATGGTTAGGAACTGACCAGGTAAGGGATCAAAACTCAGTTTAGATTTATTTATTTTTTTACTACCTTCTCTCCTTATACAGGTAAATACACTGACCAGGTAAGAGATCAAACCTAATTTTGGTTTATTTTTTCCATTTTCACAACCTTGCCTCCTTATGCAGGTAAAGACACCGACCAGGTAAGGGATCAAACTATTTTTGATTTATTTTTTGCATTTTTACCACCTTCCCTCCTTATACAGCCGAAGACACCGACCAAAACTGGTTTTGGTTTATTTTTTCCAGTTTTTATTTATTTATTAATTTATTATTTAACTTATATGCCACTCTACCCGAAGGTCTCTGGGTGGCTTACAACTATTAAAATACAATTAAAATACAATAAAAAGATAAAACAAAATACAATTAAAATAGATACTCTAAAAATTGCCATCAGGACCCACAGTTGATATTATTTCATTTAAAAGCTTTTTAGAACAGGAAGGTTTTGACCTGGCGCCGAAATGTCATCAGCATTGGTACCAGACGAATCTCAGTCGGGATGGCATTCCAAAGTCTGGGGGCAGCTGCCGAAAAGGCCCTTTGTCTACAAGCCATCCCTCTTACCTCCTTGAGTTTTACTGCCATCCCTCCTCTGCTGTGATGTTTTTTGTGTTTTGATTGGTTTTTTTCCCCAGCCCCATCGCGTTCAGGCTGGCTGTATATATGTGGGGGGTGTTTTGGAGTGTTTTTCCCCAGCCCCATGGTGTTCCGCTGGGGCTGGCTCTGTGTGTGGCGGTTGTGTTTTCCCCCCTAGCCTCATGGCTTTCTGCTGGGGCTGGCTTTATGTGTGTGTGTGTTTTGAGGTTTTTTCCCCCCAGTCCCATAGCATTCTGCTGGGGCTGGCTGCGTTTTTTGTTTGTTTGTTTGTTTTGGTGTGTTTGTTTTTTGCCCCCAGTGCATTCCTATGGGGCTTCAAGTGTTTTATTTTTATTTTATTTATTTTTGGTAATTTTTTTCCGGCCGGAACAGATTAATGTGGCTTCTATGTATTCCTGTGGGAAATGGTGCTTCGACTTTGACCATTTTGAGTTATGCACATCTTCTATAATGGATTATGGCCGTACGTCGAGGCACCACTGTAGTGTGGTTGCTGACCTTGAGCCAGATATCCTGAAGAGTGAAGTCAAGTGGGCCTTAGAAAGCATGGCTAACAACAAGGCCAGTGGAAGTGATGGCATTCCAGTCAAAGTATTTAAAATCTTAAAAGATGACGCTGTTAAGGTGATACACTCAATATGCCAGCAAGTTTGGAAATCTCAGCAGTGGCCAGAGGACTAGAAAAGATCAGTCTACATCCCAATCCCAAAGAAAGGCAGTGCCAAAGAATGCTCCAACTACCGTACAATTGCATTCATTTCCCACACTAGCAAGGTTATGCTCAAAATCCTCCAAGGTAGGCTTCAGCAATATGGGGACCAAGACCTCCCAGAAGTACAAGCTGGATTTCGAAGGGGCAGAGGAACTCGAGACCAAATTGCTAACATGCGCTGGATTATGGAGAAAGCCAGAGAGTTCCAGAAAAACATGTACTTCTGCTTCATTGACTACACAAAAACCTTTGACTGTGTGAACCACAACAAACTATGGCAAGTTCTTGAAGAAATGGGAGTGGCTGACCACCTTATCTATCTCTTGAGAAATCTATATGTGGGACAGTAAGCAACAGTTAGAACTGGATATGGAACAACTGATTGGTTCAAAATTAGGAAAGTAGTACAAGGCTGTATCTTGTCTCCCTGCTTATTTAACTTATATGCAGAATAGACCATGCGAAAGGTTGGATTGGATGAATCCCAAACCAGAATTAAAATTGCCAGAAGAAATGTCAACAACCTCAAATATGCTGATGATACCACTCTGATGGCAGAAAGTGAGGAGGAATTAAAGAATCGCTTAATGAGGGTGAAAGAGGAGAGCGCAAAAAAAAATGGCCTGAAGCTCAACATCAAAAAAACCATGATAATGGCCACTGGTCCCATCACCTCCTGGCAAATAGAAGGGGAAGATATGGAGGCAGTGAGAGATTTTACTTCTTGGGCCCCATGATCACTGCAGATAGTGACAGCAGCCACAAAATTAAAAGACGCCTTCTTCTTGGGAGGAAGGCAATGACAAACCTTGACAGCATCTTAAAAAGCAGAGACATCACCTTGCTGACAAAGGTCTGCATAGTCAAAGCTATGGTTATTCCAGTCACGATGTACGGAAGTGAGAGTTGGACTATAAAGAAGGCTGATGGCTGAAGGCTGAAGGATTGATGCTTTTGAATTGTAGTGCTGGAGGAGGCTCTTGAGATTCCCCTGGACTGGAAGGAGAACAAACCTACCCATTCTGAAGGAAATCAACCCTGAGTGCTCATTGGAACGACAGATCCTGAAGCTGAGGCTCCAATACTTTGGCCACCTCATGAGACTCCCTGGAAAAGATCCTGATGTTGGGAAAGTGTCAAGGCAAGAGAAGAAGGGGACAGCAAAAGATGAGATGGTTAGACAGTGTCACTGTAGCTACCTCCTGGAGTTGGGTCAGACAGCATGGCCTGGCGTGCTGTGGTCCATGGGGTCACAAAGAGTCAGACACGACTTAATGACTATAAACAACAAAATAGCTTGTTGGTAGGAGAGGTAACCTCCCTCCCTCCAGCAACTGACATTGACCTGTCCTCCTACCCACAATCTCCCATCATTGCTCTTCATATGCACATACCCAGACATACTATTACTTTTTCAAAAAAAACCCTGTTACTTCTAGACCCACCCAACTCCCCTCTCATACACCTTCTCCCCTACAGGAGATCCTCCTCTCCCAATCCCACAGCACACCACACAACAACTCTTCTGCCCCACATGGACAAAAAGCATCCCACTATGCACTCCCTTCATCCCTTCCATGGCCCACATGCCTGACAGCCCTAACCAATCCCTCACAGCATTTATAACATGCTCCCCACAACCCACCCCTCAGTAGAAGGGTTAAAATGAGTTAAGTGTGTTCCTAGTTAACTCCAACACTTGAGTCCATCTCTATATTTCTGGAGCTGGTGGGCAATTTATACCTCTGCTGGCGTGGATTCATACACTGGCTTAGAACTATTTTTCCCACATCTCCTGATCTGACATAGGCAGGTAGAGGTACCAATTGGTGCTTCCCACAAGGCTGTGCTGGAGCTTGAAGTTGGTGCAATTATAAGATCCTTCTGCCCCCAGCCAGCCTTTTTTCCTTTGAGTTAACCTGCCCGCCCTGGTTCCAGTGTGGCTGAAGTGGTCGCTTTAGGGCCGGATAGGAATTTGGGGTCCATCTCACCTGATTGGCATATAAAAGGTGGGTGGATGTATTTTTGCCTATCCCACACTGTTTACCCATGGGATTCTGAGGGCTATTCTAGGTTTGAATCATGGTCAAACTGTCAGGTAGTGCGGAAGAGAAGGTGAGTTTCAGTAAGCTCCCAAAAAGCACATGGGGTCCTACTGCACCCAGCATCACAGTAACCAGGATCTAGCGTTTCACTTGCTGGGATGAGGGGTGAATGAGGTACAGTGGTGCCTTGCTTGACGAGGATAATTCGTTCCATTCAAATTGCTGTTAAGTGAAATCCTTGTCAAGTGAAATTTAAAAAACCATTGAAATGCATTGAAAACTGATTCAATGCATTCCAGTGGGCGAAATACCTGCTCGTTTTGTGAAGATCCTCCATATGGCGGCCATTTTCCGGTGCCTGTAATGCGAGGAATCCGTCCTAAAGCACAGCGGGGAGCCATTTTGCACAGGGGCGGCCATTTTAGAGCCGCCGATCAGCTGTTTTAAAATTGTCATCTAGCGAAAAATCGGTTCCCGAAGCAGGAAACCGAGCATTGTTAAGCGAATTTTCCCCATAGGAACATTGTTTTGCAATCAAAATAGCGATCGCAAAAATTTCATGGTAAAGCGGTTTTGTCATTTAATAAGGTGATCATTAAGTGAGGCAGCACTGTATAGTCCCATCCATTGCATGTCTTAGTTCTAGACAATTGGATGGATGGCAGATAGGAGGATGTGGTTGAGGAGAGACACAACAGTAGCCAGGTTAAGTCAGCATCCTCTCTAGCCCTGTTCCAGCATTCAGAAAAGGGTTAATTTGAAAGAGTGACAGGGGAAGCCATTTTAACCCCTCTCCCAGCCTGTTGCTATCTAAGGAGAGGCATGCTGGTACATGGGGAGCATCTCCACGTGATCCAGAACCCTTGGATTTTTTCCAGATCCTGAATCATATGGAGAAAATTCCTGAGTAGCACAAGCTTTCCTCTTCAGGCAGTCTCTCTCCCCTTGGAGACATT